>NW_022060264.1:316849-616849 GCF_007364275.1 Archocentrus centrarchus | reverse complement strand
TTGTTTGGCCACTCACCCAGGACCAACTTGCCATGGGAGACCTTATCAAGGGCACAAGCCCCCAGATAACATAGGTCCTGGAATCACTGGGGCACACAAACCCCTCCACCATGATAAGGTGGTGATTTGCAGATGAGCAGTCAAAATTTTGTCATGTTCAAGTAGTTTGCTGTGCTGAACATAATTTTAATTTTGCTCTCTCACTGACAGCTGTGCAGAGCCATAAAGCAAATATTCAAATCAATGGCACTGTGGGATTGCTTTTACTTTTTGAAGCACGTATCTGAAATATCTGCACAGAATCTGGTCACTTAAATAAAATTCAAAATAGAAATTTAGCAAAATGTTTTGCAAACAGGGAGAAATTTTGAACAGCCAAAGTTGCTGTAACACAGTTCTTTCAACATATATGCACCTTTAGATGTTACTGTAATGAGATTTTTCTGAACTCTTATATTTTCATGTATGCTTAATATTTATACATGTCTTTTTTTTTTATCCTAAACATTGTTAAAGGTATCCAGTCTTGAGACACTGGGGGTGGAAACGGCTGTTATGTCGTTCGGCTGTCAAAAGGCCAACATAGAAGTGAGCAGCAAAGGAGCTGCTGGGTTTTTGGATTCAACAGACATGCTCAGTAGTTTTGCTTTGCATTTTAAGGGTCAGCACACACACATTCACACCGATAAACCCAAACATGTCATATGGCAACTCACTAATTACAGTGTTTTTCCACTGCATTTTCAGGAAGCTCCTTAATGGCTTCTGGTGCCAAAGAGACAGTTGATGTCATTGTTAAGAAGGTGCAGGAAGAATCCAACTGCACTGGACAGCATACACTGCATTGCTTATCTCAAGATAACCTCTGACCTCTACACTGGAGAAACCAAACAGCCTCTTCACAAATGAATGGCACAACATAGAAGAGCCACCTCAACAGGACAAGACTCAGCTGTACATCTGCATCTAAAGGTCAAAGGTCACTCTTTGAGGATGCCAACATTCACATTTGGGAATGGGAAGACAGATGGTTTGAAAGAGGAGTAAAAGAAGCATCTATGTTCACTGTGAACAACCATCACAGGGGGTGGATTATGACACCAACTTTCCTCTGTTTACAGTCCAGTCCTGAGCTCCCTCTCCAGGCGCCTCAGCCCCCATTCACACCTTTGTTCAGGTGACCTCAATAGGTCACTTGATACAATGGAGCAAAGTCCCAAATTGGTTTCACCTGAAACCGCTGATTGTTATGACCAACGCCTCCTTTCACACCTTGGTGCATGTGATTATGCACATGAACAATAGAGGGTCACAACCAACTCCAGGGGACTACGCTCACAGGGGTTTAAATACTTGGGTCTCTTCACCTTTTGGTTTGAGAACTGAAGAAGCCTTTTGAATGAGGACTGAAACGTCTTCAAGAGACAAAAAGAGGGCGACTGGGTAGCTTAGTGGTGAAGGTGGTGACCACATACATATGCCGCGCTGCGGTGCAGGCGGCGCGGGTTGGCGTCCTGGCCCGTCGCCAATTTGCCTGCGTGTCTTCCCCTGTATCTTTCCCCCATTTCCTGTCTCTCTCCACTGTGATAAAAAGCTGCTGTGGCCAAAAATGCAAAAAAAAAAAAAAAAAAAAAAAAAAAAAAGAGACAAAAAGAAGTCCAGATGCCTTTTTCAAGCTCCAGAGACTGTTTCAGAATTTAAAAAAAACCTGAAGCCAGTTTAGGTAACTGAGTTTTCACACAATGCATTTACCTCCCTGGATGACTGAGAATCTTCATCAAACCTACCCTACGAAAAGCAGACTCATATGTAAAGAAATGAATAAGCTAAAGAAATTGATCATTTTGTGATGGGCCCAAACTCTGCCTCATGGACGAGCTCCTGGATTTTAATTCTTATCCATGACTGCTTTGGTGGAGGGAGTCTCCTCATGGCTGGAGCTAAACTGAGCAAGAAGTGTGTTGTGTCATCCCTCCAAGCTCCCTCCTTCCTTCTCTCTACCTCCCTGGCTTCCTTCCACTTCAAATACTCCTCCAACATCTCGTCACTGCTCTTCGTCTGTGTCTTGCCTAGTCTGGGGGTCACTGCAGTCCCCTCTCCCCCACTTGCGTTGTGATCAGATAGCTCCCCTGCTGCTTCTGTCTCGGTCTCCTCCTCATCCTGGCCACGTAGAGCAATCTTTCTCTCTGTAGCGTGATGGACTGCAGAGCAGCAAATTGCCAAAAGGTTTACTTTTATACGGGTGCTCACAGATTTCTGGTGAACAATTAATTAACTGCATTTGATTATCAGCTCCTGGCTGTCACTTTCCCACTTAATTGTCATGGAAACAATAAGGATATACTTATTTTGGCCTTGGATTTTAGCTTAGTTTAATAAATAATGACACAGCGTAATGTCATTCTGTTAATATGAACTTGGATTTAAATCAATTTACAACCTAAAAGAGACCAGAGGATTTTTTTCTTTATTATATCCTGATATGTAAAACCTTTGAATTGAAAGAGGATGTTTTTCTTTTTCATGAGGATCATTGCCATCCACAGTGAACACCTGATGATTAACGTGGGGTCTGCAAGCTGAACTGGTGACAACACACGGTTTAAGTTCCAGCTCCATGAACATCATGTCTATGTGTGACTCCATCCCATTACGAGTACACTCTTCAGTCATATCTGGACTCTGACACTCATTACTCTTGATCAGCCAGGTAGGTGGCTACTTTTTTCATGTTTGTTTACAGTTGTATTGTGATTTTCTCAGAGAAGGACTGTAATTAGGTTTACCTTTTGTTTTTTAATATTGTTTACTGTAAACAGGTTTATAGTACATGTGGTATTTTTAAAGCAAAAGACTGTAAACAGGTTTACATTGTCACCGAATGCTCTGGCAACAACAGCTGCCAGTATTTTACCATAAAACAGGAAATTTTTCACAGTATATGAAAACATTTACCCAGATACCTAAAAATCATATTTATATACAACCAAATGTGACTCAGCAAATATGTTTTAAATGGATGATTCCTCACTTTGTGACACAGTGTAATGTCATGATTATGAGGAATCATCTGTTTACATATTTGCTGAGTCTGAAATTTAATACCAGTGAACTGATCAGTGGATCATTGGTTTAAAGAGCCCCCCAACAATCAGAAGATCCCCTGTGAGCAAGCATTTGGTAAAGGTGGAGAGGAAAAACTCCCTTTTAATCGGAAGAACCAGGCTCAGGGGGGGGCTGCAATCTGCCGCGGCTGGTTGGGGGGTGTAACTGAAAAAAGGAATGATTTGTTACCGAACAACTGAGAAGTTCACTGACATTTTTAGCTGTATATAAATGTGATTTTTTAGGATACGCTGCTGGTGAATGTTGGGGACAATTAGGCGAACAGCTGAAGCAGCCAGTGGTGCTTCTTCTTCTTTTTGGGTTTTTTTCTGTGGCACAATTGTAGGTTGTGCCTCAGGCTTGTCCAGCTTGGCAATAACGATGTTCTCTTTTTCCTATTTTGTTTGTGATGACTCCTGCAAAGATTTCAGTTTCCAGCAGTGAGTCCCCGTTTACTACCTATTTCCATGTTGTGTTTTTCTTGGGAAGACTCCTGCAGAGACATTGAAGTCTGCAGCACTAAGTCCCCTTTTCCTTCCTTTGCTTGCTCTGTATAGTGTTGAACTGCCACTCTCTACCAGAATTACAGTAAAATTTGAATGGTTCAGTTCAGTGACACAGACACAAGGCAGCAATCAGCTGCAACCGCGTATATGTCAGCATCCACCTGTCATCTATAGCAGCCCTGCCATTCCTTATTATGCATAACTTTGAGAGTAATACATTTTCAATGATAGGGTATGTGAAAAGAAAGATGTCATATCTGCAGGCATTAACATTCTCTGTCACAGCGACGGATCGCAGCTGCAGAAACAACTACAACTCAGCAGAAATTATATTGTCGTGTGGCTACACAACACCAGAGCCCATTCAGCTCTGTGATATCACTCAGCATCTCTCACATACGGCTGCAACGATTCATCGACAGAATCAATTATATCGACTACAAACATTAGTCGATGTGGAATTTTAAGGTCGATGCATCATATTCTAAAACCCATCCATTCATTTTCTTCCACTTATGTGATTTTGTAACTGCAGTGCACTACAGGACGATATGGGGGAAGTATTAATGAAGTATTACTAAAGTTTGTTTATGGACTTTGAGAGACATTTTCTGTGTGGGGATACTTTGTTTAACCCTTGCTGGTTATGTTATTGGATGTTACAGATTTTGCAGAAAAATGTGTAATTTCCCATTTTATTTAGAATGTCATGAGATATTATAACTGATCACTATTATACTATGTATCAATAAATATGAACCCAGTAGGACACACTGTGAATACATGTGATGAGATTTTCCATCCATACTAATAGTGTACAAATAAAGCTACAGCTGCCTCACTCTTCATTAGCACAGTAGTATAAAGTACAAGTGTCACTGTGATAGCCTGTGACTCTTTAGTGAGTTTGTCAGTTGTGATTGCAACAGCGACACCATGAGACTGAAGCACGTTACTACAAAGGCATTTGTGAAAATCTAGAAACACGCTGCAGCTGGAAGCTTTAAGGTGGAGAGCGGGACAGAATCTGGTACCGTGGTGTAACTGGAGTCTGCCACTGTTTAACCATCTGTAAGCATCTGCAATCCTTCAGGTCTGTGTCCAGATCCTGACTCAATTTGTGACACAGTGTTTCTTACTGAAAAATTAATTCCACCTTGAGACCATAGGTTTTCTTTGGTGGATCTTCTTTATGCATGTATAGACTCTGATGGAGCTGAACAAATGATTTGTTAGTGTCCTATTTCAAACTCGACCTAGTTTGAGGTTGAAAATTTAAGTGTTGAAGAAGACACTCACTGGTTGCTACTAATGGTTTGTGCCAAAGGATATTTAAGAGGCCTGTGTTTGCTGCAATCAGGTTTAGTCTCAGTCTGTCTGTGAGCAGAACTGTGATCTTGTGTTTGCATTTTGTTGGGTGTAAAATAAACATTTTTACTCTTAAAAACTCCTCTTGGACTTGTGATCTCCTTTTGCCTCTTTTGCTGCTCAACCGAGTTCACCAGACGAATGTGGACACACTTGTGAAGGTTCATGGTCACCTAAAAATATGTATGTATACTCAGATGATGGTTTAAAACACTGAACATGTAAACATTTAACATCAGAGCCCTCACAGAAACACAGAAACACATAACTAATACTGATTCTGTTTTTTTTCTTTTTTGACTGTCCTATTAAAACAATGCAGACTGAGTCAGTTATAACAAACAGTGATTTTCTGACACGAAGTAAAAGGAATCTCATGCATCGATTCAATAACAACAAGATTAGTAGTGAACAGCTAGATACATTTTCTTAAGGTTTATTATTAAAATTCCTTGAATCTCCGGAGCTTGAAAAAAGGCGACTGGACTTGTTTTTGTTTCTTGAAGACCTTTCACCTCTCCTCCGAAAGCCTTCTTCAGTTCTCAAACCCAGGCCTCCCTGGGTCTCTCCACCTTTTACAAGCTCCTGAGCCTACTGTGACCTGGATGACTGAGAACCTACACAGATGTAATTCCCTGAGTCAATTACTCAAAAATGCAACACACACAAAAAAACCTCTGAGCAGATTATTTTTTATTAAATGAGTTAAAAATCAAACACAGATAAAAGTGGGCAAGAACTGACTTTTATTAAGGATTACCATATTGCCATTTTGGCTACAGCCATATTGGATAATGTGGTATGCTATGTCACAAAAAGAAAAACAAAAATCACAGTAGAATAAAAATAAGGAAGTTGTTACTTGATGTTAAATGATTCTTTTGTCTGCTGCTCTTTTGTGATACATTTCCAAGCGTCACATCACGTCACTCAAGCTCTTGTTCTGCTCTCTCTTGAGTTCTTCTCCTGGGCTGAAACATCGGACACATTCCAGTGAACAAACAGACATTAAGGCTTTTTTTCCCCACCGCCTTCATCCTGAGAAAAGCACGCACAACTGTTTTGCCATTGAAATGTTTACAATAGTGACATCACTCAGCCCCACAACAAGTGTAGCGAGTTCATTGTCAAAGGCCTGTTGTATTCACTCCCTTGGATGTTCAGGGCCTCACTCTTAGCTCCTGCTAAAACCACTCTCCTCCAGATTTAGAAGCTTCACTTTTAACACAATATTTTATCATCTTTTAATAACAAAACTAACAAAATAACAAAAAGGAGTATCGTGTTTCAAAGGAAGCAATGTCAGTTGCATCCAAGGAAGCAATGTCCCCACGTAGGTTAGCTACTGGCTGACTGAAAATATCAGTGTTTGTGTTTCCACCAGGAAGATACTAAGAAATTCCTGTCAGTCCAGTGGATATTCTTCTTGGACTGTCCCCGCACTCCGTGTTGTTGTGAACAAAGGTGTCATGCTACTGCTGAGAGTTGCTCAGAAGCTTATTGAGAATCTCTGACTTGGACAAGGAGCACTCACCCAGTCTCACAAAAGAGATCATTGGAAGTTCAATGAAGCCCTTTGATTCTGACAGAGACTGAAGTCTGTACTTTTTAACAATGTCTCTCACAGCCCAACAGCACAGAGTGTGCACTGTTTTGTGTCACAACTGGGAAGCAGCAGAGGAACAGAGAACTGATACATGGACATTTTTAGTGCCATTTCCTGCTCTAGAAACCATCAGAACACAGAAAGACAGCAATGATAGTTTTTACACATTATGTACTGCAGCCATAGTCATCATTTGCAGCTTATTTGATAATATATATGATAATACATCTGATTATGAGAGATCAGATAATCTATGCACCGAGGAAGACTTATATTACATGATATCATTTTTAGTTAATCATTTGTTATTGATAGAAAGTATTCATCACTTGTGGTTTGGTAATATCCACCCATCCATTTGCTTCCGCTTATTCTGTTCAGGGTCGCGGGGAGACACACAATCATTCACCATTCAACCATTCACACTCACGTTCACACCTGTGGGCAGTTTAGCGTGACCAGTTAACCTAACCCCAGTAAGTGCATGTCTTTGGGCTGTGGGAGGAAACCGGAGTACCAGGCGAAAACCCACTCAGACACGGGGAGAACATGCAAACTCCACAGAGAGAGGCCAGGCCAAGGTGGAGTCAAACCCAGACCTTGTAGATGTCATTGTAGCTGTGAGGCAGCAGTGCTAACCCAATGAAGACTTTTTGGGGAGATTTCTTTGTTTAATGTACTTGATGTTTGGATAGTTATTTGGGGGGTATCTTGTTTTCTGCGGTACATTTGTTGAATGAAACATGTAACTTTTATATTAACTGTTGTTTTCATCACTGTTTCTCAGTTATTTGGCTCATACATATGGTGCCATCAGAAAACACTGAGAGCTTTGTGTGTCAGACATTTTAGCATATCACTGATATTTTTGAGTATCTGACAAAACATGACCTACTATATACAATAATCAGATAATTGTGGTGGATAAAAGTTTTGCAGAAATCTAAAAATTTTTTACTATTTTGTGTTTTTGAGTGTCAAGTTTTTCCAACTTTCCAAGATATTTATGGCAATAAAAGTAACAAATGCAGATAACCACATGGTCATGGCTAAACCGTGCTGCTACTGACTTTCACCACATTTGTGGTGGCGGCTAGTGCAGCGTCCACATTTTATGGCAACAAGGGAGGTTAAGTGATAAATTTTGTTAGATATTATGTTTCTGTGTATTTTAAAACAAAACTTTTATTCTGTATCTTTGAAGTGGACAACAGGACTTGCTGCCTCTCGTTTTCAACCCATGCTCATACTTCAGGAAACAGAGGGCTGAAAGAGGCAGGAAGGATTTTATTCAGGGTTGTGGAAGGGGACACAGGCTTAGAGCTTTCTGGAGATGAGGTGGAGAAGGTCCAGACATTAGAGCAGGAAGGTGACAGTGTGGAGGAGGAGGAGAGACCAGCTTTCGAGGAGCCTGAGTACGGACAAAGTGATGGCTCCCACCCTCTGTTACAGATAAGAAATGTTGTGTGAGTTACGGCTCTGAAGTTTGGGGATTTGGCTTCTCTGGCACAAGCTGCCATACAGGACACCAGCCTGTTCATCTACACAGGCTTCCCATGATCGAGGCCGATTGAGGCAGCTTTGTTGAGCTCTGTTTTTTTTTTTTTTTTAAGATATTTTTTGGCCATTTTACAGCTTTATTTGACAGTATTAGCAGTGGAGAGAGAGACAGGAAAGCAGGGGAGGAAACAGGGAAGACACGTGGCACAGGGCAACAGATCAGGACTCAAACCTGCGCCGGCCGCACTGCCATGCGGCATACATGGTCGCCCGCTCACGCCCTGAGCCACCCTGGCACCTTGAGCTCTGTTTAAGAAAGGTCTAATTAATAATATATTTGCTCAAAGTTTATTCTACCCTACCACTCTTTTCTTCATTAATTCAATTTTAAGACTATGGAAATTTGGTTGAAATAGTTTTTAATCATAAAAACAGGACAAGGCTGCCACAACCACTGAGACTGGAGGCGCTCTGATTTCATCAAGTGGCAAAAAGGGAACCAGGTTTCTGAAAAAAATGTCAGAGCACACAAACCAAAGGGAGGAAAACCCTCTTCAGCATTTCTGTGCTTACCCAATAATCCAGATATACAGTACTGGGATCTCATAGCCAACGGAATAACTCAAGACGGAGTCTTCAACATCAGGCAGTCCATCAAATTAACAAATAACCTCGATGTCTCTCATAAAGGGAGAAAGAATAGTGACCTCTGGAAGGTGAGACCTCTCCTAATCAGAGTGTAACAAGGCTGTTACTGACTGCTGGCACCATGGAAGGCCCGAGTAGATGAGCAGATGATTCCTTTCACGTGATTCCTACATGGCAGTTTGTGCCAAGGAAACTGAATCACATGAATTCAGAGCCCTAGCTTACATATTACTGTTTATCCATAATGGAAGCTGGTGTGTCCCACTCTGAACTTTGACCTTCCTGCTCTCCTCCACCTCATCTAAAGTCAGACTGATCACTGCTACCTTTGACCTAACCTTACAGTAAACATGGAGACCATACGCTGCACCAGTTCGTTAATGTAATAAATAATACTAACTTCCAAGTTTGCTTTACATTTGCTGTCCACTGTTATCACACAATGTTTTCACACTGTGAAATAACTCCAGTACGTCATCATGTACGGATTCTCAAAAGTGGTAAATGACATATGAGGTATAAATTTCCAGTTTGTTTGAAAGTAATCTCCCATCTTCCTTTCCTTCTCTTTCTTCATATCTCAGAGTGAAGTTATCATTTTTTTCCCTGCTAAAAACAGCCATTTAAAATATATTTAAAATATATTGTGGCCTTAAAATGATGTATTTAATGCCAATAAAATATGATGTCTAAGTAAAAAACAAACAAAAAACAACTTTTAAACTGATTTAATTTAAAAGCTCTAAATCTATAAAGAAATAAAGAAACAGCAATAATGACTTTAAAAACATTGTAATAATTAGAAACCAATGCATGTGTTTTATCCAGATGCTTAGGAACCAGTGACCCTCTGTGTAAAACCTGATTTTCTCTTGAATTCTTTGTGGGTCTGATCAGCTGCATCAGGAGACAATTCCCTCCATCACTGTTAAAGACCCGTTTGAGTTTGATTCTTGCCTCTACTGTCCTGCATTTGGATCCACCTTTGTCTATGAGCTCTCTGCCAGTGCTTTTTCCCAGTTTGGGTCCACAATGCTGGGCATGGCCTCCACAGAGACGGCTCACCCGGGGCAGGACCTCCAGCTCCTGAGGTAGTGCTTCCTGAGATTCAGGAGCTAACCTAGAAGCTGCTTCCTTTAAGCCAGAGCTTGCTCCATCCATGACTGAGCATTCCGAATCTTCTGAGCTGGCCAGTCCCGAGTACTTTTCTGAGCCCAGAGGTGTTGCTTGCTGTGCTTGTGGTGGCTCAGTCTTCTGAGAATCCTGCCCAGAGAAGCCCCACCAAGCAGAGCCCGTGTGCCCTGCAGAGCCCCAGAAGCCTGTGCCCAAGGGCTTCCTGTCTGGCCTCCAGATGGGCTAAGGCACCAATGATCATCAAATGGTCCTGCCCCCCATCAGTAAAGTTGGCTATCAGCAAAACCCAAACTTTCTGTGGTTAATATGTGATAATTTTGCTTTAACAGATGAAGAAAGCTGTAAGAAAGGTAAAGGTAAGGACTACTGTCATGTTTTGTTTAGACAGCAGATCTGTCTAAGTCTGAGGCCATGGTCCTCAGCCGGAAAAGGGTGGAGTGCCATCTCCGGCTCAGGAACGAGTTCTTGCCTCAAGTGGAGGAGTTTAAGTATCTCGGGGTCTTGTTCACGAGTGATGGGAGAAGGGAACGGGAGATCGACAGGCGGATCGGGGCTGCTTCTGCAGTGATGCGGACGCTGCACCGGTCCGTCGTGGTGAAGAGGGAGCTTAGCGTAAAAGCGAAGCTCTCGATTTACCGGTCGATCTACGTTCCTACCCTCACCTATGGTCACGAGCTTTGGGTAGTGACCGAAAGAATAAGATCGCGAATACAAGCGGCAGAAATGAGTTTCCTTCGAAGGGTGGCTGGCCTTTCCCTTAGAGATAAGGTGAGGAGTGCGGCCATCCGGGAGGGGCTCAGAGTAGAGCCGCTGCTCCTCCACATCGAAAGGAGCCAGTTGAGGTGGCTCGGGCATCTGATTAGGATGCCTCCTGGCCGCCTCCTGGGTGAGGTGTTCCGGGCATGTCCCACCGGGAAGAGGCCCCGTGGTAGACCCAGGACACGCTGGAGAGATTATGTATCTCGGCTGGCCTGGGAACGCCTTGGGGTCCCTCCGGATGAGCTGGAGGAGGTGGCTGGGGAGAGGGAAGCCTGGGCTTCTCTGCTTAGGCTTCTGCCCCCGCGACCCGGCCCCGGATAAGCGGAAGAAAATGGATGGATGGATGGATCTGCAGACATGCTGCTGAAGTTATCTGATTATTTCCTGTTGAGAAATGTCAACAACAAATCAAATGATAATATTTTCATGTTATAGTATACAGGAGTGTCCCATTATGTCCGATTGACCATTGAAGTTAAAGTTAATTTATATAAAGCTTCAGAATAAGTGACCAGACGTGGCTGCTGAGTAACAGGACTGCTTCTCAAAGAAGCTGATAATGTTCTTTAGTAACACCTCCCAGATTCCATGTTTACAGATTATTGGCTTTATACTGATTTGGGGTGGATGATGATCACTACAACATTCTCTTATATATTGTAGAACACACATAACTAAACTCATTGGTGACTTATTTCCCTGTGCTGAAGTGCTACACTGGAATTTAGGATTCCCCCACCAATCAACCCTGGGCTAAAAATGAACTGGCATTTTACCAGCACTTTCCTGGTCTTTTTGACCACTCGGAGCACTCTCTACTATAAGCCACATTGGATTTGGGATTGTCGAATTTGTAGTGCTATGTCCAATCCATAAAATTAGCCACAAGTGATATTGCTAACATCTGATGACGATACAGTTGCTTATATTTGTTGCATAGTACTCTGAAACAGCTGTGTAAGACAATCAGCAGCACAGTAGTTGAACTTCTTTACTGCTCAAATGTTGATTATGTGCTTCAGTTCATCTAAAGCACTCATATACTTTTTTGGCAGTCACACACTTGATCAAACGTATTCCACTGAAATTTGTGTTTTATTCATTTAGGATTTTATTTTTTATAAAAAATGTCAGAGACAGTACATGGATGAACATATATTTTTATAAAATTATATATATATTTTTAAAATGTAATATAATCTGAGAGAAATATAAACACTGCAAGCAACACTGCATACTTTGTGTTACACACAGACGTATGTTCCAAAGTTGAGAGGAAACCTTTAACTGGACTGTGAAAAAAGAAAGAAGTTATCAGGTCTGTTTCTGTTTCTGCAGCAAAAGCATGAAGCTGATTTATACAACATGTGAGGCTTCTTATATAATTTGGATAAACTGCTGAACCTTTTGTCTTCATTACAAAATCAGGTTCTTTCAACTGTGAAATCTGTGAGATACAAAAATCATAATTACAAAACAGGGCCTCCATTGTTTCCTTTGAATGCAGTGCATTTCCACACATTCCGTGTATGCAGTGGACAGTGTTGAACACTCCAAATACATGCATATGGAAAATCCCATATATAAAAGTAAGGCTGATGTGGTGTGGGTTGTGTCTTAGAGGAGGATACCAGAGCGATGAGTCTTTAGCTGCCCTTCATCTGTAACTTGGATACAAATGCCTGCTGCACTTAGACTGTAATGTCACCATCCAGGAACCATTAATCCAGTGTTTAAGAGTCACTGTGTTTGAATGTTTGGCTGAAGACATAACTGACACACTTTGGAAAAGAAAAAAAGAAAAAGCTAGTGTTGGTATTTCAGGGAGCAGAGTAAATGAGTCATAGATGAGTAAATGTGTCGCAGAAGTGGATGGACAAATTCAAGACTTTCAATCATCAGGGCACAGCTGATCAATCTTAATGAGAAGTGATCTGTCCCTTGGATGACTGATCAGTTCAGGTCAGGGGTTATAAGCACTGTTGGACTGGGTGGCACAGGATGAGTGAGAGACTGGAAAAGACAGAAAGACAGTCAGTGTTTTGGACATCTTTCTGTATCACAAAGTAACCAGAATCCTAAACTTAGCTGTGTTTAGGCAGCTGTTATAAGAGTAATAAGCTTTAACACTGGCACAATAATAATGCTGCTAAATGAGGACACAATGAACATGACGGAGTCTGTGAGATTACTCTGAGTAGCTAAAATAGCAGCAGAGAAATACTGCATGGAATAAATGGTAAATGGACTAGTTCTTATATAGCGCTTTTCTACTCAGATATGAGCACTCAAAGCGCTTATACAACACGTTCACATTTACCCCATGCACACGCATTCACACAAGCACTTCCATGATTAATTAATTAAGCTAAGTGCTTTAATCGTCTAACATTCACTCACATTCATACTCCGACGGAACGGTCGGAGAGCAACTTGGGGTTAAGTATCTTGCCCAAGGATACATTGGCACGCAGCCTGCAGTAGCCAGGAATTGAACCACTGACCTTCCAATCAGTAGGTGACCTGCTCTACCTACTGAGCTACAGCCACCCAATATCATGGAAAAAGCAGTAAACAAGGAAATGACCCCTCTGCTTATTAAAACAGCACAGACAAGACATCTGAAATCTGAGTGAGAGTAATAAGGGTTTCACCTCTGACCACAATTATACCAGTTTTTATTCTAACTACATGCACTGAAAGGAAAAATTCTAGAAAAATACAAATGTAGCAAGACACCAAGTCAGGAGAACCTCTGACTGATGAGCCTACAGAGTTCTAACAGGCCGATGTTTGTCCTACAGCACAGTCAGCATGGGCATTGTAACTGCTAGTGTTGTAGATTTGATCTAGATGCCCTTTGAGTATATGAAAAATTAAAAAGAGTTAGATACTTACGGTGTATGGCACAAAGCTCCGTCTCTGCCTGAAGAGAAGGAAAGAGAGAATGGCAGCGATGACTGCCTGGGCCAGAGTGAAGAGAAGGAGAGTTGACTTCACTCCTCTGCTCAGCCTCTGTTGTAAAACGTAAAGGACAGACATTTATCACATTAATGTTTGTATTACAAGATACATATAACACAGTAGTTATTGTACCACCCCATTGCCATAGGGAGTTGTTCACTGCATAAAAGGTAAATAATAACAACTGAGATGGAACACAATGACCATAACCCGGACAAACAATTAAGTAAATAGATGGATCAATGCAATATTTTAAATCTAATTTAAAACCTATATTTAATTGAAAAATGTGCTAAGGCAAGTGTTGCAACTGGGAAATTCTTTTTACTAAAATCTTCCTTCTCATAGTTTTTGTTTCAGTATTATTATCCAAATGTTTTCAGTGCTTGAGCTCCAAACAGGCCAGTTTAGTGTTCTTTCACTGCAGAGACATGTTCAGAATACAGTCTGGTGAATAAGCAACACCATCCCTGAAAAAACAGATGGCCGTACATGTGACTCCTAAACCTGTATTTATGTCTCAGAATTAATGGGTGCTTCACAGATGTGCAGCCTAAACAGAGGTGTTCTATTGTAGTGCTGGTTCCTGAATGACCTGGATTAATGGGTCAAATCTTCCTACTGAATCATGAATCAGAGGTCGCTGATTAACTGGTAAATGCACTGGCTTAGATAGCACTTTCTTCTCTACTTTGAGCACTCAAATGTGCTATACAACACGCCTCATTCACACAAATTCATACTCTAACAGTTGCATCAGAAAGCAACTTGGGGTTTAGTATCTTGCCCAAGGATACTTTGGCATGCAGCCAGGGATCGAACCACCAACCTTCCAATTAGTAGGTGAACTCCTGTAGCTCCAGAGGTACAGCCACCCCAGATCATAACCCGGATTAATCCCAATCATATGAATCTTCTTACTAGGTGCTGCTGAATACACAATGCAAGGCAATTTGTGGGTGCAGAGATGAACAGTGTTCACTGCCAGTTGTTTTCAGCAGTCTTTCTGAGCCCATGCAATATGTTCAGCACAGAACTGAATCTGTTTTTAATGCAGTGCTGCCTGAAGGCCCAAAGATCACCATTACTCAGTATTACTTATCAGCATTCTCATTGCCTACAAAGATGTTTTAGCATCCAGTACAACTCTCCATAGAGATGACCTTCCAGGCAAACTCATTAACATGGTAAACAGAGCCTTGGCCAGGACATGTCAGGAAGCCTGTGGTCTCACTAACACAGTCACAGATGGAAAAAACCGAAAATGGCCTGTTTAAGTTTTGGTGTTTAATTAAAGATGCCAAGTAATTTGAAACATCCTGACATAAATAAGGAAAAAAGATTCTCTGATTAAAAAAGAACTAATTTCACTGTGTCTGTTGAACAGCTCCCCCTAGTGGCTTCAGGGAACGTTTCAGTCTTTTCTTGAGTGGCCCAAGCACTCACACATTATTCACAGATGTGCTCACTCATGCTTCATTCACTGGAGTATTGTACACATCATAGTATCATACAAGAGAAATCAGATCAAATGCTTAAAACTAGGAGTGTTAGCTCCAACTGCACTGAATCGATGGCCTCTACACTGAATAATTTAGCAAATTAGAGATTTCAGTTTTACTTTTAATAAACTTGTAAAAATATCTACATCCACGTTCTCATTATTGCAGGAAAATATTGGTTAAAAAAACAGCAGTTTTCCTCTTAAAAACAACTCTGTAACTTTAAGCCTGAGCTTTGGGAGTGTTTGGGTGAAGGCTCACAGTGCTACAATGGAGCAAAGTGGGGCAGTCAGTGATAGTGACGCATTAACCAGGGAGATTTCAGGGTCAAACACTGGAATGCTGGAGACTGGCCAACTGACCTCAGTCCAGCTGGACACAGGTCTGACTGCTGCTCCACACAGTCAGAAAACTCTCTTTTAACAATAATAACTCCAATATAATTTCATAATAACTCCAATATAATTTCTTGAAGAATATATTGTATTTATGGTAAAAAGTGGTTTGAGTGCTCAACTTGAGTAGAAACACAAGTACCAGTCCATTTATGATTTATCGTTTATTGCTAATTGCTGTTGCTATTGCTGACATACTTTGACATACTTTAAGATTATTTTTTTTTGTGTTTTTTTTCCTTAATTTGTTGTTTCAGATAGACTGCAGGGCCACTGAAAATGAATGTGCACCTTTGAGGCACTAGAGTTAGACTTTACTACATTGCGAAATGGGCTGACATTTACACAGCATTTTTTTTTTTGCTCTTACTGACCACTCAAAGCTCTGTACACCACACACCACATTTACCTTTTCACACACAGTCATACAGCACTTTATCTACATGCATTTACTCCTACTGACAATTTAGAATCACAGTTACCGTAACAATTTCAATTTTATTAATTTCCAAACTTTTGACTGGTACTGTGTATAGCACCAAATCACTACAAACAGACGCCTCAAAAATGCTTTATATTGTGGGTAAAGACCCTACAATTATTACAGAGAAAACCCAACAGTCAAAATGACCCCCTATGAGCAGCACTTGGCAACAGTGGGAAGGAAAAACTCCCTTTTAGCAGGAAGAAACCTCCAGCAGAACCAGGATCAGGGAGGGGCAGCAGCCTAGGCCTATAGCAGCATAACTAAGGGCTGGTTCAGGGTCACCTGATCCAGCCCTAACTATAAGGTGGATCATAAAGGAAAGTTTTAAGCCTAATCTTAAAAATAGAGAAGGTGTATGTCTCCTGAATCTTTATGTTTTGGTAATGTTTGTGTTGTTTTGGTGCTTTTTCTGAGTATTCTTGTATGTGCATTAGTGGCTGCAAATGTGCAATATAGAGCTGATCTGGTAATGGCTGTAGATAATCACTGTGCTTTGGACAGCTAAAACTTTATCCCCTTGCTGAGATGGCACAGAAGGCAGAAGAAGGGTCAGAGATGGGACTGCAAAGTAAGCCCTTCATAAACTTTCAATCCCAAGTCTCTTTCTCACTTGATTGCTTAACAACAAACTGGAAGCTCCACGACTGTGGATTACTTCACACAGTTTGAATTACTGTGCCATAATCATAACAGAAACCTGGGAGGATCATTAAAAAACCCATCAGGTGCTACTATCATGTTAGCAGGCCACGGCATCTTCAGAGCAGATAGGGCTACTCAATCCTCTAAGTCTAGAGGGGGGGGGGCTTTGTATTTAAATACACAATAGATGGTGTAGAAACATCACACTTGCTGCTTCTCAGATATCGAGTACCTGATGTTACAAAACAGACCTTTCTAATTGCCCAGAGAGTTTACATCGGTCATTAGAACAGTCCACATGTCCCACCACAACCTAATGCTAGGCTAGCCATGAAGAAGCTATGTCACTCCATTAACCAGCATCTGTTGATACAGACAGCACTGTTAACAGCAGGAGAGAACAGAAAGGACCCACATGACATTACATCCCCTCAGTGATATTCAAACTGGCTGACTCCAAAATAAAGCCGGTGGTATTATAAAACAGCACACCCACCCTGGACATCACTTATTCTTCCCTCTTGGAAGAAATTCAGATCAAGCCAACAACTTTTTCCCACAAGCAATCAAATTTACACCCCCTACTCCCCTGTAATAAATAATTATCCAATGAACTGGAAGTAGGGCAGCACGGTGGCGTGGTGGTTAGCACTGCTGCCTCACAGCTGGAATAACATCCAGAAGTTCTAAGTTCGATTCCACCATTTTCAGGTCTCTCCAGAGATGCTCAGTTGGGTTTTGGTCAGGGCTCTGGTTGGGCCAGTCAAGAATGGTCACAGAGTTGTTCTGAAGCCACTCCTTTGTTATTGTAGCTGTGTGCTCAGGGTCATTGTCTTGTTGGAAGGTGAACCTTCGGCCCAGTCTGAGGTCCTGAGCCCTCTGGACGAGGTTTTCTTCCAGGATATCTCTGTACTTGGCCGCATTCATCTTTCCTTCAATTGCAACCAGTCATCCTGTCCCTGCAGCTGAAAAACACCCCCATAGCATGATGCTGCCACCACCATGTTTCACTGTTGGGATTGTATTGGGCAGGTGATGAGCAGTGCCTGGTGTTCTCCACACATACCGTTTAGAATTAACGCCAAAAAGTTCAATCTTCGTCTCATCAGACCAGAGAATCTTATTTCTCATAGTCTGAGAGTCCTTCATGTGTTTTTTGGCAAACTATGCGGGCTTTCATATGTCTTGCACTGAGGAGAGGCTTCCATCGGGCCACTCTGCCATAAAGCCCCGACTGGTGGAGGCCTGCAGTGATAGTTGACTTTGTGGAACTTTCTCCCATCTCCCTACTGCATCTCTGGAGCTCAGCCACAGGGATCTTTGGGTTCTTCTTTACCTCTCTCACCAAGGCTCTTCTGCCATGATTGCTCAGTTTGGCTGGACGGCCAAGTCTAGGAAGAGTTCTGGTCGTCCCAAACTTCTTCCATTTAAGGATTATGGAGACCACTGTACTCTTAGGAACCTTGAGTGCTGCAGAAATTCTTTTGTAACCTTGGCCAGATCTGTGCCTTGCCACAATCTCTGAGCTCCTTGGGCAGTTCCTTCGACTTCATGATTCTCATTTGTTCTGACATGCACTGTGAGCTGTGAGGTCCTAATCAAATCCAATCAGTTTAATTAAATACAGCTGGACTCCAATGAAGGAGTAGAACCATCTCAAGCATGGATCAGAAGAAATGGACAGCATGTGAGTTAAATATGAGTGTCACAGCAAAGGATCTGAATACTTATGACTACGTGATTTTTCAGTTTTTCTTTTTTAATAAATTTGCACAAATTTCTACATTTCTGGGTTTTTTTCTGTCAAGATGGGGTGCTGAGTGAACATTAATGAGAAATAAAATGAACTTTTTTGATTTTAGCAAATGACTGCAATGAAAGAGAGTGAAAAATTTAAAGGGGTCTGAATTCTTTCTGTACCCACTGTAAATCACTGTATATTGTAAGGTGAACACCCTACAAATACTTGAACAAAATCACTACAGGGACAAAAAAACAAGATACACAACATAACTACATGTAGACATGTCTACAAGAAGAACAACAATGACTACAGAGGCACAGGACAAACTGCTGTAATAATAATAATAAATGACTACAGAGAATGTGAATGTGGACTGAATGGTTGTGTCTTGCCTTTCGACCTATGACAGCTGAGATATAGCGCAGTAGAAAACTAGGTACAAAGAAAGAGAGGGCGACTCCAGAGAGACAGAAAACAGCAAAACAGGTACAAAAAGATGCCCGGGTTACATAACACGAAGCAGATACCCACCGAGGCATAGTGCTTGTCTCCACAGATGTCATGGCTTGTTTGGAGGCAGGGCTCCTCGGGATTCCTGTCCATGTCCACAGAGTAGATGATCACAGCCACCACTGACAGCACAACAGACGCCATGCTCACCATGAGACACACCTGCAGCTGACAAAACAAATTTCACTTTCTAAACAAGCACGGCACAAAAGTTGTATTAATGTGAGCATTTGTGGCATTTTGTGTTTGTGATTTTTTTTTTTTTGCATTCCTTGTGCTTTTTCTAAATGGTGATCCTGAGTTGTTGTTCAGTTGTTTTCAAGTTAGCTGAAAAAATAAAGTTTCCGTAAGTTTTAGAAGAGACTTACAATCTTCATGGTGCAGTGTTTGTCCAAGAAGATAGCAACTGCTCCTGCTGTGATGAACTACAAGCAGGAAGACACATTTATTAATATACTTCTATTACACACACACACACACACACACACACACACACACACACACACACACACACACACACACACACACACACACACACACACACACACACACACACACACACAGGCTCACCATTAGGCCGCTCCACCAAGGAACTCCCAGGGCAACCACCTCAGTGAACTCGATGCAGTGCAGAGGAATGGAGTAGGACATCCCCAGCAATCCTAGCATCACCTGACTAACCTGGGACGCATACACACACACACACACACACACACACACACACACACACACACACACACACACACACACACACACACACACACACACACACACACGATTACTGTTAACCAGCTTTCTGACACAACACAGCAGAGAGAAGTGGGAAAATATCTTTTGTGGTGCTGCATTGTGGATGCCTTGCTTTTAATTTTACACTTTTTATCTCTATATACACTTGCACAGACTTGCTCAGCAGCTCTGTACAGCCGTGCCCCTATGCTCAGTGTTTGTGCTGACTTAAACACAATTCTGAGCTTGGATAAAAAGCTTTCTGTTTTGATGAAAGAGAACGCTGCATTCCAAAATCAGAACCTTTTCTGGTCAGTGAAACATGGCGATGGTGCTTCAATTTAATTTCATATATATACCACAATAACAAAGTTAGTTGCATCAAGAGAGAAACCCCTGTGAGCAAAAGGTGGAAAGGGAGAACTCCATTTTAACAGGAATAAACCTCCCATCTGCCAAGATGGGGGGAATGAGAAAAAAGGATTACACAGAGAGTCAAGGACAAAATACACTATGAGAGAGAGAGAGAGAGAGAGAGGACAAGTTAATTATATGTCACAGTAGGATATAAATGCATGGGGAGAAGAGGAGAGTAAAACACACACACACACACACACACACTCACCCCCAGACATTTAGGCTCTCCTTTCTGGATGGCAGCCCGCAGTACCTGCTGTATGTCAGTCAGCTTGACAACATTCAGGTCTTCCAGCACCTGTACTGACAGATCCCTGGAGACTGACACGGCCATCACCTGCAGGGAAGAGTGAAGCTCACTATTCAGTGCACTCAGCTTACATATCAAAACACACATGTTCTACACAGTTGTATGTTGTACATATGGGGTGCTGTAGAACTTTCCTGTAGCACATTTACAGACTTTTAGTAGTTTATGTTGCTTCTTAAATGTCAGAATAAAGTGTTCCACTGAGCCATCACTGGGGCTTACAACTTTGCCTTTATACAATTGGATGTCAAAAAATTAGAATAATGTGAATAAGTTCATTTTTATGCAGTTTAATTCAAGGATGTAATTCATTACAGGCAAAGTGCAAATTTCTAGTCTTTTAAAAAAATTTTTTGATGATCATGAAGCTCGTGAAAATCTGAAATCCGATGTCTCAGATTATTAGAACATGGTCTAGTGGTCTGGGGAAGCTTGGGGATTTGTGTTCTTGTTCTCTGTCTCTGAGTCTGTTCTTTCAAGGCGTTCAGTGCACACCGCCAGCCACTTACCTCTGAATCCACATCTGGAATACTTACCATAGCCTCAGCTAATTCTGCATCTCCTCTCCCACAATGCCTCCAGTTGTGTTTTTGCAGGTAGACTTAGGTCCCAAATTCCAGACATTATTCCTACACTTGTCCTACCTTTACTTAAAAATGATTTTGCCTCTTCAGACTCAGCTACCATTCATGCAGCTTAGTCCTGGCAAGGCTTTGTTCTAGGTCAGCATGAGCAGATTCTCTCTTCTCTAACTGTGCAATTGCAAGCAACACATCAAAGAATAGTCAAATGCATAATGTGATTCAAAGTTGCCTGAACCTCCCACTACTGAATCTTCTGCTCAATCTCAGGCTGCCACCTCTGCCTCTACACCGCCACCTGTATGTGACCCTCTGACTGCTGATTACTTTGGTGGTGAGTTGGATCACTGTGGGAGTTTACTGTTACAATGTAACTTGTTTAATCATACCCTCTGAGCATTCCCTAATAACTACACTAAGATTTCCGATTCATTGCGTTGTTAACAGGGAAAGCTGTCCAATGGTAAAAATCTTATTTAATGGCTAATCCCACTGAGACAACTTCTTATGGAGGCTTTATTGATTTCAAGCATGTGTTTCATCATCCTCTCAGAGAGGAGGAGGCAGCCAGGCATTTGTTTGGGGTACAGCAAGGAAACAGTCCAATAGCCAAATTTCCTATTGAGTTTTGGGTGCTGGTAGCTGAGGCAGGATAGGGAGATAAGCTGTTAAAGGGACCTTTTATCACTCATTGAATGATTGTCTCAAAGATGAGCTAGCCTCCAGGGATCAGCCTAAGCTTCTTGAACTAGTTTTATAGGGTTAAGAATTGCTAAGGAAAAGAACTACAAGTCCCAGCATTGTCTATGCTGTCATTCTAAATGTTCAGAATCTGCCATTCCCTCAGCTAGTCCTGCCGCTGTAACTGTTGAATCTCCACCACCTGATCTGTCTCTAGTTCTGGAGGAATATCATGATTTGTCCTGAGCCTTTAGGAAAGTCTCTCCTTCTTCACAGACCCTAGGACTGTGCCATTGACCTACTTCCTGGTGCTCCTCAAACCTCTAGTAGGTTGTATAATCTGTCCCCTCCCAAAAAAGAATCCATGGAGAAATATATTCTGGACTCCCTGACAGCTGGAATCATTTAGTTATATCCTCCAACTGCTTTTTTTTTTTTTTTTTTTTAAATAAAGATGAGACACTGAAACCACGTTTTGACTATAGATCAAATTACAATTAAAAATAAGTATCCCCTGACATTAAACACTCCTACCAATGAACCCTTGCATGGTGCCACTGTGTTCACTGAGCTTGACCTGAGGAATGCCTACTATCTTGTTTGTATCCTGGAGGGGGATGAGAACACTTCCCTAGGCCTCTTCAAATATCTGACCATGCCTTTAGGTTAATGAACGCCCTGAAAGTCTTCCAGGCCCAAGTGCACAGTGTGTTGAGACTTTTTGAATATCTTTGTGGTTGTGTCAATGATGATATTCTGATCTTCTCTAAGGACCTGGATCAGTATCTAAGGCTGGTTTTATAGAAAAACTTTCACCTTCCTGAGCTATCGTTTTCGAGAGTAGGCAGATGAAGACCAATCTTGAAAAGGTAAAAGCAGTAACTGAGTGGCCTATAAGGATTGGAAGAATAGATGCACCAAACAGCCTTTTGAGGTCTGGGCAGACCACAAAAACCTGTCCTACCTTCAAAATGTTAAATGGTTACATTCCAGGCAAGCTAGGTGGTCCCGGTATACTGGTAATTTCAACTTTACTATTACTTGCCACCCAGGTTCAGAAATCAAAAACCAGACGCCCGTTCTCAGCAGTTGTTCATTGAATCCAATCAGTCCCTGCCAGAAACCATTTTGGTTACTCACTTGTGTTATTGGTGGCATTTATTGGGAGGTGGAAGACCTGGTAAAGTAGGTTCAGTAAACTAAGCCAGATCCTGGTTCTGGTTCCCCCAATCATTTGTGGCTTCTTCAGTTCACTCACAGGTTTGCTGCAAGTTTGCATACCACCCCAGGATAAGCTGTACCATCTCTCTGTTAAAACGCTCCTACTGGATGCCGACCTTAGAAAAAGACACCCAAGAATATGCCCTAGTTTGCTCTGTATGTTCCAGAAGCATGACTAATTCATAGTTGCCCTCGGTTCTTCTACAGCATCTCCCCACTCCCCGTCATCCATGGTCACATATTGCAGTGATTCTCAAACTTTTTCTGTCATGCCCCACTTCACTGTATGAAACCTTTTCACACCCCACATGAAGCACGGTCCAGGGAGGGGTGAGGGAGTGGTGTGTCCCCCTCTGTGGTGAAGCTGTGGCACTGCTTTCCATCTCCTTGGCATCCCCTCAGGCATTTTTTTTTTCTGCCAACCCTCCTGGTTCATCTATTAAGTGTGGAAGGTATTTTGTGAAGCTTGAGATGCCAATATTAGTCTATTGTCTGGTTTTCACTCAGGTTAAATGCAGCCCCAAACCATAACAGAGCCTCCACCGTGTTTGATAGATGGCAGTAGACACTCACTGCTGTACCTCTCCACTGACCTCCTCCATATGTATCGATGACAACCAAAAATTTCAAAATTTCAAAAAATTAAAAATTAAAATTTCCTCCCTGTCTCCCCTCCTTAAGACTGGCTTCTTGACAGCTGTATATACATATATACACAGTAGCTCAGGTTCGAGTCTGACCCGCAGCCCTTTGCTGCTTCTCTCTCTCCCCACTGTCCTGTCTATCTTCACTCCTCCACAAGCCAATAAATGCAAAAAGAAAAAGAAAACATGATACTTTAAGTTTTTAAATTCTAAGTTATTTTTGTTGAGTTATTTTATTTAAAATTTCTGTCTAAATGCTTTTATGTAGCTCATTTTATTTTAATGTCCTTTCAAGTCTGAAATGCCTTGCTGTTGAATAGTGCTATACAAATAAACTTGTCTTGCTCCATTTGCGTGAGGACAGTTTTAAAGAAACATTTTCTTTTACATGTTTGAGCCCATTTATTACAAACTGTCAAAAGAATACAGTTGATGATGTAATGTGTTCAAACATGCAAACTCGTCCAAGATACTAGTTTCTGTGATCAACAGGTTACACAAATTTTTAACATTTACAGAGATAGGTCATATAAAACTGGATTTACTGTACATATATATATATATATATATATATATATATATATATATATATATATATATATATATATATATATATATATATATATAGGAATGGCTGTGACTCAGGAGGCAGAGCAGGTCATCTCCTAATCAGAAGGTTGGTTGTTCAATTCCTGGCTGCTCCAGTCTGCGTGCCAAAGTATCTTTGGGCAAGATACTGAACCCCAAGTTGCTCTCCGATGCAGCCGTCAGAGTGTGAATGTGTGTGAATGTTAGATAGTATGCACTTAGCTGTAGAAGGAAGTGCTTGTTTGAATGGGTAAATGCAATCTTAAAGTGCTTTGAGTGCTCAAAGTAGAAAAGTGCTATAGAAGAACTAGTCCTTAAATTAATTAATTTATATAACAAGTGAATTAAAAATGGTAACAGGAGGTGGTTAATTTGTGATATTACTCATTACTCTGAACTAAATTTACTTCTCTTTATTGAATTTTGTGTCCGAGTGGAAAGTGGGTCACATATTGGCTTTAGCACTTTACATATGACTGGATAGCATTAGCAGTTTATAACCAACAGCCAACAGTGTTGTTTATGATTTAAAAAAAAAATAATTTTTTTTTCAAGGAAATAATTACTTTGTCTTGTATTAGAGTGAAGACTTAAGATTGGGTGGGGCCCTGTGGGACTTTCTGGTTTTTAAGGGGGCTGCAGCACTCTTGACTTTGGGAATGGCTGCTCAACTGATGGAAGATGAGCATGCTGGACCAGCTGCTACTGGGTCAGCCTTGAAGATCTGCAGAAGTGATATTGAACATTTTTCTGCAGAATAATTACTTTTGATAACTTGTGTACAATTTGTCAATAATAGTTTTGTGTGAGGTATTTTCAGTGTTTTATTGTTACTTTCACTAAAGGAATGCTACTTTTGGCTGCTCGATTATTCACAAGGGGCAGCTCAGCATGTTTGATTTGGCATTGCTCTTTTGTTTAAACCAGCTGCCCTTCCTGATGCAACCCCAAAGGGATTTGTGTCTCTTCATGGCTCACTAAAATTCCTCTAGTACTCATCATTGTCAGCTAACAGTAAATATTTAGATGACATCAGGACGAGGAATTATATTTTACATTTCTTCATCCAGGAAGGAGTGCAGAAAGGTAAAGACATTCACACAATATGCTTTAATCTGGTCCAGTGTGAGGGGTGTCCAATTTGTCCTGACAGTTCACAGAGTTCACTTCATGGTACTAGAGTTTTGTAACACAGTGTTTGGATAAGAAACCGTCACTGGTCCAAAGAGCTGTTAGATTTCCAAAACAGATCTTTGTTCTTTTTATACAGTGTCTTCATATTCTGATGTGATAAAAGCTGATTTTCCCATGTCATCAGTTCCTGTAGTGAGCCTCAGTGTTAAACATTGTTCCAGATGTGAAACACTTTTATTGAGAGTCCAAATGTGACAGGTGTCCGCAGATGGCACAGCGTGTTCATATACAACAATGCAACGAAGTAAAGTTGAAGGTAACAGTTAAAACGGGGTGCATTTACATTGTGCAATGAAGGCAGCGCTCCGATTAGACACACAGCACATATTAGGCCCAAAATGATTGGAGCACACCGCACCGCCAAAGCTCGCCTCTGACTCGAACACAGCTCTGTGCGCTGCCATACTGCACCAGGGACCTTCTTCTGTACTATTAAACCATTCACAATATGTAACACATTTTATGCACAGCCGAACACCAAGGCCCTCTGATTCTCACGATAACAGGATATTTTGCGGCTGTCCAGTTATATATTGATATTTAAAAAAAAAAAACACCAAATATGTTATTCCTACCTTTTCTGTTGATGATAAGTTAAGTCTTGTGTAGACACTACTTCTTCTTCTTCTTCGTTTTGTTTTTGTAGACGAGTGTCTGAGGGGACGTTTATCAGAGCGAGGGAGAGAGCTTTGTTCCCTGGATGCAGTCCAGCTGAGCGCCTCCTTCGCTTCCTCTCCTGTTTTCGTACATTTCGAAAAAAGCAGCGAGTCTTTGCATCGCGGTGACGCACAAACCTTCTCGGTATAATCCTGAGAGCCCTCAGAATATTACTCAAGGTAAGCTCAGCCTGCTGCTTTACGCTTTTTTTGTTTATTTGTTTTTAATGTTTGAAAGTTGAACAGAAAACAAACAGCCCGCGGCGTCACGCCGTTTTCAAGGACAGATCCACGTTCTGTTGTTTTGGTACCACATATCTGAACACACAATATTTCTGAATTTCACCCTTAATTCCAGCATGTTTACATACCAGAAAATATCGGTCTACACACGCACGTATAGTATATACGCATTTCAATTAGTGTGCAAACATTTACGAAAGGAAATGTGCTGGGCAAATATACTTTAATAACTTAATATGTTCGAGATATACTTTTTTATCTCATGATTGGAAAATTATTTCGTTTCAGCAGTTATGCTGCTATTAATAATAATGTATGTAACAAGTAAAAGATTTCAAAGTCAACAAATCAAAGATAATTTAAAATTGCAATAAAACGTTAAAATGAGATGAAAGAATATGGATGAATGAAAATTAAAATCAATGAAAATATGTGTTGTATGTTATTGCCTGTCCAGCAGTGTGACATGATCAGGACAAGTGTAATCAGATTACAAAACATAAAAGCTTGATTACTTTGTGAAACTGTCATATTGTTTAAAATATGACAGTAACCTTACTGTAACTCATGAAAAGTATCTCGTCCCACAGTCCAAAGACATGCAGGGTTAGGTTAACTGGTCACTCTAAATTGCCCATAGGTGTGAATGTGAGTATGAATGGTTGCCTGTCTCTCTGTGTTAGGACAGGCTGGCGACCTGTACAGGTGTACCCTGCCTCTCGTCCTATTGTCACTTCATTAGTGAAGTGGTTAACACATTTGCTTGGTAAACAAAAAATTGCTTGTTTGAGTCCAGCCGGAGGCACAAATTCCCATCAGGAGAAGTGTAAAACTCTACTAAATCAAGCATGAGAAACTACCTGCTGTGGTGACCCCTTGTCATGAAGGAATAGTTGAAAGTAGCTTCTTTATTATTTTGTAATGCTTTACATAGCAAGCTAAAAAAAAAATATGTTGATTTACATTTTTATCATGCAGCTGTTTAATTCAATTTAATTCAGTTCAGTTTTATTTATATAGCACCAAATCACAACAAACAGTCACCTCAAGGCACTTTATATCATAAGGTTAAGACCCTACAGTAATTACAGAGAAAACCCAACAGTCAGAATGACCCCCTATGAGCAGCACTTGGTGACAGTGGGAAGGAAAAACTCCCTTTTAGCAGGAAGAAACCTCCAGCAGAACCAGGCTCAGGGAGGGGCACTCATGTGCCACAACTGGTTGGGGTTTTAGGGAAAGAGACAGGACAAAAGACCCACTGTGGTAGAGAGCTAGAGATTAATAATAACTAATGATTAAATGTGGAATGGTGTATAAACAGTGTGAAAAGAGGTGAATGAAGCAGTCTAGGCCTATTTAAACTTAGTCTTAAAAATAGAGAGGGTGTCTGTTTCCTGAATCCAAACTGGAAGCTGGTTCCACAGAAGAGGGGCCTGAAAGCTGAAGGCTCTGCCTCCCTTGGGGTGGCTGTAGCTCAAGAGGTAGGAACAGGTCACCTACTGATTGGAAGGTTGGTGGTTCGATTCCTGGCTGCTCCGGGCTGTGTGCCAAAGTATCCTTGGGCAAGATACTGAACCCCAAGTTGCTCTCTGATGCAAGTGTTAGAGTATGAGTGACAGTAAGCACTTAGCTTAATTACTCATGGAAGTGCTTGTATGAATGGGTAAATGTAAAACATGTTGTATAAGTGCTTTCAGTGCTCAGACAGAGTAGAAAAGTACTATATAAGAACTAGCCCATTACCATTCTACTCTTAAGTATCCTAGCAACCACAAGTAAGCCAGCAGTGCTCTGTTGGGGTGATATGGTACTATGAGGTCTTTGAGATAAGATGGTGCCTGATTATTCAAGACCTTGTATGTGAGGAGAAGAATTTTAAATTCTATTCTAGATTTAACAGGGAGCCAATGAAGAGAAGCCAATATGGGAGAAATCTGCTCTCTCTTTCTAGTCCCTGTCAGTACTCTAGCTGCAGCATTTTGGATCAGCTGAAGGCTTTTCAGGGAGCTTTTAGGACAGCCTGATAATAATGAATTACAATAGTCCAGCCTAGAAGTAATAAATGCATGAATGAGCTTTTCAGCATCACTCTGAGAAAGGATGTTTCTAATTTTAGAAACATTGCACAAATGCAAAAAAGCGTTCCTACATATTAGTTTAATATGTGCATTGAAGGACATATCCTGGTCAAAAATCACAGTGTTATAGTAATGCAATCCAGAGTAAGTTTCTGGTTAGACACAATGAATAACTTCAGTTTTATCTGAATTTAGAAGCAGGAAATTAGACATCATTCACGTTTTTAAGTCTTTAAGACACTCCTGCAGTTTAACTAATTGCTGTGTGTCATCTGCTTCATTGATAGTGTTTTGTGTTTTGAGGTTCTGTCGTCTGTGTTTCTAAGTTTGCTTGCAGTTTTGATTCTTTGTTACAGTTTCTGAATCATGTTCTTATTAATAGTTAATCTGTATTGAGTCCCTATTCAGTGTCTGTTTTGTCCCTGTGTCGTTGTCCTTTGTCTCGTGTGTTCTGCATTTAGTTTTACTCCCCGTGTTGTGTCGTGTCTGTGTTTCTGTTTACCTCTGTTTTCTCTCTTCCTGTTTTATTTTCTTAGTCCCCTGTTCTGTGTGCATTGTGTTTAGTTTTGCTTTGTGTGTTGTTCCTGCCTAGCTGTTTCCACTTCCCTCATTATCCCTCTGAATTTATTGTCTGCATTTCCCCTTGTTCCTTGTTGCATCGTTTTCAACGGCTTCCTCCTGTGCACGCTCCTGTCCATCTATGTTTCCTGTTCAAAGTGAGTTAAGTACCTTTGTTCTGCTGGCTCCTCTCCAGCCTTGTTTTTTTTTTTTTTTGTGCATTCCAGCAATAAAGCTGAGATGAAGTTAAAGCCTGTCTAGAGTCCTGCATTGGGGTCCACAAACCTTCCTGCCTCAACAGTACATGACAGATAAATAAAGCTGTATAGCAATGAAAATGCATGCAATGCCTTCAAACAGTACTGCCTAGGGGAAGCAGGTATAGTGTAAATAGAATTGGTCCTAGCACTGGACCCTGTGGAACTCCATAATTAACCTCAGCGTGTGAATAAGACTCCCCATTTACATGAACAACTTGGAGTTTATTAGATAGATATGATTCAAACCACTGCAGTGCAGTACCTTTAATACCTATAGCAAGCTCTAATCTCTGTAATAAAATATTATGGTCAACAGTATTGAATGGTGCTCTGAGGTCTAGCTGGACAGAGATGAGTCCACTGTCAGAGGCTCTAAGAAGATCATTTGTAACCTTCACTAATGCTGTTTCTGTACTGTGATGAATTCTGAAACCTGACTGAAACTCTTCAAATAAACCGTTCCTCTGCAGATGATCAGTTAGCTGCTTTACAACTACTCTTTCAAGAATCTTTGAGAGAAAAGGAAGGTTGGAGATTGGCCTATAATTAGCTAAGACAGCTGGGTCAAGTGATAGCTTTTTAAGTAATGGCTTAATGACTCCTACCTTAAAAACCTGTGGCACGTAGCCCATTAATAGAGATAGATTTATTGTATTTAAGATTGAAGGAGGTAGCTCTATTAATGTGAACATGGATTTGCTTTTATGCAGCTGGACTAACACCAAACACTGTGTCTAAAAGATGGAAATACTCTCTGTAGACCCAAGAATCTGGCTTGGAGAATAGGAGTGGAGTTGTTTCAGTGTGGGCCTCACTTTGTAAGTCCATAAATATTAGAACCAAGCTTTGAAACTGAAATCTAAACCTGCCAGGAAGCCAGTGCAGAAACGAGGGTGTGATATGATAAGATTGATCAGAGTGAGTTAAAAGCCTTCCAACAGCAGTGTGGACAGATTCGAGGCGATAAACAGATGCTTTAGACAGACAAGAAAACTGAGCATGACAGTAATGTCATGATTGGACAAGTGTGTGACCTTGGATGTTCAAATTGATGCCATAGATGCATCGATTAAAAGTCTTGGACGACTTAGTTCTGACCATAATAACACCAATCACAGAAAGTGACAGTATTCTCAGTGGTTGACATTTTTTTATGATTCTAGCATTTCTTCTTCTGCTTGAAGTCTGCCACCTGGGATGTGTGCAGAGTTGGTGCATTATTATATTATATTGTAAATTCTCTCTGGACAAGTTAGCACAGTCACAAAAAACAGGCAGTCACATGGATGGCTGCATGGTCCCTTGTGCTCACTGTGGTGATAAAATTTACATTGCTCAGGCCCAAGTGGACCCAAGGAGACCCAAGTGGACCTGCAGCTATGGAAATCATATAGTCAGGGATTAACATCTGAACATTTGGCACCTTCACACTTTGTACCTAAGGGATGCTATTAGGTATTCGTCTGCCAACTTGTGCTCCCATTTCTTGTAGGTGGACCCCATCTACCCCATTCACCCCCATTCAGTTTTGAGACTTATATTGCTTTTGTTTAGTTGTTGTAATTACTAGAGCATCAAAAGTAGAAATTTGTAGCTCAGCATAGCTACAGAACATCAGTCAGGGTTTTTTGTAGCATGGCTAGATATAGAAGCCAGTCTGAGTAAAAAGGCAGCCCACTGTTGGCAGCTCACAACTTTTCCCATCCAATCTGGAGGAACTTGAGAAAAAGAAAGTAATAAGCTCCCCCAGTCAAGGTGTGCAAAACCTGTACAGACTTACCCAAGAACACTGGAAACATCAAGTGTTATCAAAGGAGTTTTTACAAAGTAAAGAATTTAGGTTCTTGGTATTTTACTTGGGCTTTTCTCTCCTGCGTGGTGGCACCTAAAATATTTGAACTGCTGACAGAACTTTGCAGAGATTCACCTTGTACCTGTTTGTATTCTGTCTGTAGCTGCCCATATTCACTCTGTATCAGTATGCCCTTTGTCGCTTGTATATAATTGTGTGTACCTGGATACCCTATCTCCATCCTCTGAACTTTAATATAGATTGTCAGTAGCGGCACACCACATATACAGTAGAATTAAAAAAAAAAAAACATTTTCCCAAATTTCTGCTCCTTTGTGATGTAAAACTGTTTGTATTGTCTTCTTGTCCTGTATGCTTTTTGTTTGTTTGTGTTTTTTGTGCAAGGGATCAGCAAGTTGTGAAAGCTATTTTAGTTAATGCCATGGTAAGAATATATCACATGAACAAATAAGTTCACTGCTGGATAAGTGAATGTTTGTAGACTAGTGAAGGAGAAAATGTTCCCCTTACTTCCACTGGGGTATTGTAAGAGTGTTGTAAGAGTATTTCATCAACCTGCCCACCACCACCTCCCACTCTATTCTTCCTCTTCATGCCTTTTCCTTCTCTCCTCCTTTTACCACATCTGTTTCTTGTCCTGCAGCATTCCTGTTCTTCCCAAGAGGATTCTGACATGTGGTTTTAATGAACTAACACGTAGTTCAGTGTTTTTTTCTTTCACTATCTCATTTTGTTCTCTCTTGTTCAATGCATGACAGCCTGTGTAAACAAATACACACACACACACACACACACACACACACACACACACACACACACACACACACACACACACACACACACACACACACACACACACACACACACACGCACAGTTTATGCATGTTTTTTCTGTCTCTCTTTTTAATCTATTCTAATATGTTAACAGAATTGAATCATATTTCATTTTCTTTTTTCTCCATCCATCCATTCATCCATCCATCCATCCGTCCGCTTATCTAGGGCAGAGAAACCCAGACCGCCCTCTCCCTAGTCACTTCCTGATCTAGGGGAACGCTCAGGCATTCCCAGGCTAGCTCAAAGATATAAACTTTCCAGCATTGCCTGGGTCTGCCCTGAGTCCACCTCCCAGTAGGACATGCTGGAAACACAGGAGGCATCCTAATCAGATACCCGAACCACCTCAACTGGCTGCTTTCAATGTGCGGGAGAAGCAGCTCTGAGTCTGTCCTAGATGGCAGCACACCTCACCCTATATCTTTAAAGGAGAAGCCAGCCACCCTTCAGACAAAGCTCATTTCACACATAGCTCGTGACCATAGGTGAGGGTGGGAATGTAGATTGACAGCTTTGCATTTCACATCAGCTCTCTTTTTACCACAGTGAGGTGCAGTATCAACATAACTGCAGCCGCAGCCTCAATCTGTTTGTAAATCTCCCACCCCCCTCTTCCCTAACTCGTGAAAAAGATACTTAAACTCCTCCACTTGAAGCAGCAACCCATCCCTGACCCAGAGTGGGCACTCCACCCTTTTCCAGCTGATGCCCATGGCCTCATTTGTGTTGCTTCACACTCAGCTGCAAACCTCTCCAGTGCAAGCTGAAGGCCTCCACCTGATTAAGCCAACAGGACCACATCATCTGCAAAAAGTAAAGATGAAATCTGGAAGGCACCAAAGTGGAGACCCTCCAGGTGCCAACTGTCATGCCTGTTGCTTCACCATTCCAGTGTGAGCTGGAGGCCACCACCTGGTGAAGCCAACAGGACCGCATCATCCACAAAGAGCAGTCCATAAAAATTTTGAACAGAATTGTGACAATGGGCAGCCCTGGCAGAGTCCAACACCCACAGGAAACACGTCCGACTTATTTGCTAGCAAAGCAGACCAATCTCTCGCTGTGGTTGTACAAGGACTGAATGGCCCGCAACAACAGGCCAGACACCCCATACTCCCACAGCACTGCCCAAAGGATACCCCAAGGGATGCAGTCAAATGCTTTCCCCAAGTCCACAAAACAAATGTAGACTGGATGAGCAAAGTCCCACACACACACTCGAATATCCTCGAGAGGATCAAGAGCTGGTACAGTGTTCCACGACCAGGACGAAAACCGCATTATACCTCTTGATGGATGAACTCTCCTTTCCAGCACCCTGGCATAGACCTTCACAGGGAGGATAAGGAGTGTGATCCTCTATAGTTGGAGCACACCCTCTGGTCCCCCCTTCTTAAACAGGGGGACCACCGCCCCAGTCTGCCAATCCAGAGGCACTGCTCCAGATCTCCATGTGATGCTGCAGAGGTGTGTCAACCAAGACAGCCCTAAAGCATCCAGAGCCTTCAGTATCTCAGGGCAAATCTCATCCACCCCAGGGGCCCTGCCACCAAGGAATTGTTTAACTACCTCAGTGACCTCACCCCCAGTGTAAGTAAGTAAGTAAGTAAAAATGTAGAACATTTCAGTGGCAAGGCAATTCAAAGTGCTTTATATCATAAGAACATCAAACAAATGTGAAGTAAAATCATTAAAAGCATTAAAAACTTCAATCAAGTACACAGTAAATCATCAAAACATCAGAATCATCACGCAAAATCATTAAACCATCAAGCAGATGCACATGATAATCATAGGGACATGGTCAGTGTGTAATAAGATATTTTGTTTAGAGCAGCTTTCACCTGGATTTGTTTTTGGACTACTAATCAAAGGCAGCTCTAAACAGGTGGGTACTGAGCCTTGATTTAAAGGAATTTAGTGTTTCGGCTGTTTTGCAGTTTTCTGGGAGTTTGTTCCAGATTAAAGGTACATAAAAACTGAAAGCTGCTTCTCCATGTTTGGTTCTGGTTCTGGGGATACAAAGTAGACTGGAACCAGAAGACCTGAGTGTTCTGGAAGGTTTGATACGATGATAGTAAGTCTTTAATGTATTGTGGTGCTAAACCCTTCAGCGATTTATAAACTAATAGAAGCATTTTAAAGTCTATTCTCTGAGCTACAGGTAGCCAGTGTAAGGACTTTAAAACCAGGGTGATGTGCTCCATTTTTCTAGTCTTGGTGAGAACATGAGCAGCAGCATTTTGGATTAGCTGCAGCTGTCTGATTGATTTTTTTGGCAGACCTGTGAAGATACTGTTGCAATAGTCAGTGCAACTAAAGATAAATGCATGGATGAGTTTCTCTAGATCTTGTTGAGACATTAGTCCTTTAATTCTAGAAATGTTCTTCAGGTGGTAGAAAGCCGACTTTGTAACTGTTTTTATGTGTCTCTGAAGGTTCAGGACAGAGTCCATTACTACACCCAGATTTCGGGCCTGTTCGCAGGTTTCTAAATGTAGTAGCTGAAGCTGCGCGCTGACTCTTGATCGTTCCTCTTTAGGTCCAAAGATAATAACTTCAGTTTTGTTTTTGTTCAGCTGAAGAAAGTTTCGGGGCAGCGCAGTGATGCAGTGGTTAGCACTAGTGATGGGAATTCCGGCTCTTTCGGAGAGCCGGCTCTTTCGGCTCCCAAATGGCTCCTTAGATTTTAAGTTTAAAAAAAAGTGTAAAATGAATTACTAATGTAAAAACATACATTAGGCCTATATCAAACATTTCTTTATATACTCCACATATAATATAGTGCTCCAAATACAAATTATAAAACAAAAGATTGGAAATCAGAAAAAAACAAGGGCCTTTGAGGAGTTGATCCTGTTTCTCCTGCTTGATGACCTGCCCTGTTTTGTTCTTCTAATTACACAGAGTGATGAACAATTCGTATACAGTATACCTGTGTAGGTTGTTTGTGGAGCCTGCTTGATATTAAATTTTAAATTTGCAGTCTACACTCTGTCTATCACATAATCACATAATCCTTTAACATTTAACATTAGGCGATAGCTGCTGAATCGCGGGTTTCCTGACCCTAATAGCTGCAAACAGCTGATTAAGACATAGCGTCTCACCGCAGAGTCAGCTGGTCAAAAGAACTTGATCAGCTGGCTTTTTGCCGTAACTCCGTGACCATTTGTGCTATGGAAAAAATTGAAACGGTTCCTGAAAGTTCAGAAATTGCACTTCATAGTCATGTAGTTGTATTACAGTATTTGTTGCGGGAAGTCCACAAACGCTGGCACTTTTGAAGTACACTGTGTCTCCTTCCACATGTTTGGAGGTATAAGGTTAAAATGTGTCCAGTCTTTACTACGTTTTCCATCACTCATTTTCCTCACCGTTCCCGCATGTAGCCTCTATACACACAACTTCCTCTGGCTCTTTTCTGTCTCCAATCGAATTTTGCAGGAGCCCCTCCCTCCCTGGTCCTATATCTTACCGCCAGGGGGCCGGACGCTTTCTGGGTAGTGACATGTTTATTAATGTCTGGACCCCTGTTTCAGACGTCAGAAAGACAGAGTCGAAGCTGATCTGATTGTTTTGATAGGCCAGAGTCAGGAGGTTTGGGACTCAAACGGCATGCTTTTTGGGAACTTAAGAGAGACGTTCCTAACTGAAGCTGAAAATCCATTTTCTCTCAAAATTTAAGAAATACGGGTTCTAGTGAGCTATTCTGTGTTCCAGTGCTGTCTTGGAGGTCCTCCGTAGAGTCTTGTCTCCCAGTTGGTGTTGATAAGATATTTCCTGCTGGAGTCCTGGGGGATGGCTGGTTATTGGTTTGTTTTGGAACAGTGTGGGCTGCTTGTCCTTCTGCAGTGGTGTCGTTGTTTACATTGTCCTGCGTTAGGGGAGATGGCCTGGTGTTGTTAACAGCATTGAAGATGTTGGCAGTGAAGAGCTTTTGTCCCTCTTTGTTTAGGCATAATCCATGTTGTCTGAAAAGATGGTAGCGCTCCCAGAAAATCTTGTGATTGTCAATAAACTTCACGGATTTGGAGGAGGATTCTTTAATAAGCCATCTATTAATCATAAGCAGTCTGCTGTAATTCTCATCTCCACGTCCAACTCTTGGTGTTGGTCCACTGATAAACATATTCATTTTCAGATTTCCAATTGTGCTTAGAAGATGGCTAAAGTCCTTTTTCAAAATTTCAGATTTCTTCTTTCTTAGGTCATTAGTTCCAATGTGAATAATAAGATTTTCAGTGCTTGGATGATCAGTGGTTAGTGGGACTATTTTCTCTGTAACATCCGACACAGTGTCATTAGGGAAACAGAGTACCTTTGTTTTCTTTGTGTTACAGAGATGATCAGTACCTTTTACCACTGAACTTTTGGCATTAGTTTAGGTTTCTGGGTCACTTTGGGAGGTGGTTGTTTTGGTCTCTTCGTATACCTCTTGTTTTTTTTGGCCACAGCGGCTTTTTGTGACAGTGGAGAGAGACAGGAAATGGGGGAAAGATACAGGGGAAGACACACGGGCAAATTGGCGACGGGCCGGAACACGAACCCGCGCCGCCCGCACCGCACCGCACCGCGGCCTGTCTGTCTCGTTAGACCTCTATCCACATGATGAGATCTATTTTTTGGCTTAGCTCCAAGACAGTTCCAGGTGGTTGAGCTGGCTGAGGTGCTTGGGGGCTGTCTGTTGTCTTGAGGCATCGGTAAAGTAAAGTGGGGTGGCTGTAGCTCAGGAGGTATAGCGCAGGTCACATACTGATCGGAAGGCCAGCGGTTCGATTCCTGGCTACTCCAGGCTGCAAGCCAATGTATCCTTAGGCAAGATACTTAACCCCAAGTTGCTCTCTGATGCGAGTGTGAATGTGTATGAATGTTAGATAATAAAAGCATTTAGCTTAGTTAATCGTGGAAGTGCTCGTGTGAATGGGGTAAATGTAAACGTGTTGTATGAGCGCTTTGAGTGCTCAGACAGAGTAGAAAAGCGCTATATAAGAACTAGTCCATTTAAAGTTGCTTCATTTCCAGTAACTGTGTTGATTACAAGGGACAAGTGGACAAGTCACCCTACTCATCCCCAGACTCTGCTTCCTCTACAGAAGGAGGTCCTCAAAGTATTCCTTCCACCACCCAATTATACACCATACACATGTTTAGTTGTGCCAGGTTTGTCTAGCATCCTCCCTCACTACCTGATCTAAGTCATCACCAGGTGATGATCAGTTGACAGCTCAGCTCCTCTCTTCACCCGAGTGTCCAGTACATACAGACGCAGATCTGATGATATGATTTCAAAATTGATCATCAACCTGTAGCCTAGGGTGTCCTGGTGCCATGTGCACTTATAGACATCCTTATGTTCAAACATGGTGTTCATTATGGACAAACTGTGGATGGCACAGAAGTGCAGTAAGAGAACACTACTTGGGTTCAGATCAGACAAGGTGTTCAATCATGCTCCTCCAGGTCTCACAGTTTATTTTTGTCTGTCCTAATTATTTTACCAGAAAAGAAAAATCAGGAAAAATATGTTCCTGAAAAGTCAAATATAGTGGTTTACATTAACATCTGAACATTTGGCAACATCATACTTAGTGCCTAATGGTCACTGTTGGGCCTCTACCTTCCAAATTGTGTACCATGTCTTGTAGATGAGCCCCATCTAAACATCCAGTTTAGAGGCTTGTATTGCTTTTGTTTACGTTGCATGAAAGCATTTTTTGTGAAGCTTCACAAATTGGCAATTACCAGATTACTAGCAATTACTCATCATAGCTCTGATCATCATGCAAGTAAGTAACATTTATAGCAAACAGATTCTGACTGAACTTGATGTCTCTATATACTATGCCAAGTAAGTGTAGAGGCCAGAGATTTTATCTGTAAAATGAAGTTTCCTGGAGTTATTGTTAAATTTCTGTTTGTAGCTGTTACAGATTTCTTCTTTTCAGGTACATGTGGTTATAATAGTTTATCATATATATATGTGTATATATATAATTAAACTTCATGATAGGTTATACACTGGTATAAGAAGTGTAAGTATTATTGTTAAGAAGTGGATGTCAAAAAATTCTTTTGTCATGATCTCAGGGTTTGAGTTGGTTCTTGTATTTTGGATTCTTGCTTTTGTTTTTATTCAAGTGATTTTATATATATATATATATTTTTTTGTGATATGGTTTTTGGTTTATGCTTTCTTTTCCATTTGGTTTTCCGTCAGCATCCCCAAGTCTTTCCCTGCATGTGTTCCAGTGTTTTTGTGTTTAGGTTAGTCTCCTTATCGCCAGTGTCAGTTACCTTTTGTTTATTTCTCGTTTTCCTTTGAAGACTCATTTACTTTCATGCCTTGTGTTAGTTTTACATTTTCCCTTTGTGGCTGTTGTAATTGTTCTCACCTGTTGTTAACTGCTTTCACCTGTGTTTCGTTCCCCTCCTTTTTCTAATTCCCAGTTAGATTCCCAGTGTATATATAGTTGTGTGAGCCAGTGTGTTTTTGTTAGACTGTTAATGCTTCTCATGCTTTAGTCTTAAATCTAAAAAAGTGCTACACTAAAGGCATTATTACTATCCATATTTTAGCCTTTGCTATACTTCCAATCTCCTGTTTTGCAGTGACATGGCTTCTGAGGGAGCAGTGCCAGCAGCTGATACAAGGCTACATCGCCTCTCTGCCTGGTTTGACCCTGAAAGTGCTGCGGTGAGATTAAGGCAAAAATTGAGCATAGAGTCAAGATTATTTAAAGTTCATATCTAACTTCCTATATCATATTAAGTGGATGTCTTTCATGCATCTTTATGTTGGCACAGGTGGTAACCATCCTGTTGGGGGTGCTCCAGATAGTGCTGTCTGCCCCGCTTGCTCACAGTAGCCAGACTCTGCCAGAACTCTTCATACTGCCACTTGTCTTAGGAATTTTGGTATGTACTCCATGATTCCTTCTCTGAGTTGTACCTATTGCTCAAATCCTCCAACACAGTGCATCCGGAAAGAATTTGCAGCACTTTACTTGTTCCAATTTTGTCACGTTACAGCAGGGGTGGGCAAACGTTTTGGCTCTGGGGCCACATTGACAGACGGGCCGGGCCAGCACCAGATGCATACATATCAAACATAAACATAAAAAAGGCATTACAGTGTTAATACTTACATTTACTTTTAGTGGGCACAGTGTTGTTTTTGCCAGTGCATCGAAGTCTGGTGTTAGTTTTGTTGTAGCAATTCTCAGAATCCTCGGCATCAATCAGTCTTCGGTGGGCCGGATTAAAAAGACCAACAGGTTGGGTGTGTCCCACAGGCCGTAGTTTGCCCACCGTTGCTGCGTTACAGCCTTATTCCAAAATAGATTAAATTCATTTTTCATCTCAAAATTCTACACTTAACACCCCATAATGACAAAGTGAAAAAATGTTTGCTTGAAATTCTTAAAAAATAAAAATAAAAAACAAAAACATGAGACATACATAGTATTCACAGCTTTTGCCATGACATTCAAAACTGAGCTCAGGTGCTTCCGGTTTCCACTGAACTGTCAGATATTTCTACATCTTGACTGGAGTCCTCCTAACACTCCTAAAAGCTGAAGGACTCTCAGACCATGAGAAACTAACTTCTCTGGTTTGATGAAACAAAGACTGAACTCTTTAGGCTGAATGCCAAGCATAATATCTGGAGGAGACATCCTTGAATGATAACCTGCTCCAGAGTGCGCTGGACCTCAGATTGGGGCGAAGGTTCATCTTCCAATAGGACAATGACTCTAAGCACACAGCTAAGATAACAAAGAAGTGGCTTTGAACCACTCTGTGAATTTCTTTGAGTGGCCCACCCAGAGCCTAGACTTGAACTGGATTGAACATCTCTGGGGAGGTCTGAAAATGGCTGTGCACCGACGTTCTCCATCCAACCTGATGCAGCTTGAGAGGTTCTGCAAAGAAGAATGGAAGAAACTGCCCAAAAATAGGTGTGCCAAGCTTGTAGCGTGAAACTCAATGACTTGCTACGAAAGATGCTTCAACAAAGTATTGAGCAAAGGCTGTGAATATTTATGTACATGCTATGTTTTTGTCTTTTACTTTTACTGCTTTGCAAGAATTTCAAGCAAACTCTTTTCACTTGGTCATTATGGGGTACTGTGTGTAGACTTTTTGAGGTGAAAAATTAATTTAATTCATTCTGGAATAAGACTGAAACATGACAAGTAAGAATCCTTTCTGGATGTGCTGTAGTAGTAATAAAGGGAATAATTAAGTACCTAAAGACAAATTAATCATATGTGGGTAAAATATAACCAAGTTAGTCCAGTAAGGGAGTTTAAATATAAGGATGACAGCTGTACAACATTAAGACTAAGTTGGACTAAAACCAGGCAGGAACTTACTTGGAAGAGGTTTACCCTGGGATTGAATGAAATAAAATGTTTGCATAGTTCTTTAAATTGCCTGAACTTAAACCCTGTCATAACTTTGAAAATGCACTTGGGGCCCTCATTAGATATGTACTTTTCATCCTTATGCATCCAATTGTATTTCTGCAGCAACTAAATATGTCAGTTGTGGACTTGGCTCAGTTTCTTATTGAATGTTTTTCCAAACTGCTTTGCTGCTGATGGTCTAAATGTTTCAAAAACCTCTGAGCTGTGATTTTACAACTTTGATTCAAAGAACAAATGGTTACTGCGACTGAAAAAGAATAGTTTGTATATATATATTAAAAAAAATCAGAATAGTCAGACGCCATCTGATGTCTAAACAATAGTCCCGTCTGAGAGTATATACAGTATCACAGTATCATTAGTATTAATTTCATGAGCTCTTCATGTTTATGCATAGAAAATTAATGTGAATGGTAACTACTAACTATAGCTGTCAGTTAAAATAAGTACTTCCTTTTTCCCAAAGGTTGGGAAATTATTATATGCAGCAACTAACTGAATAGAAAATATAACAAGCAAAACAATACAAAATAAAATCTAACATAAAAAATGTAATATGATATAATGAAGATTTTAAAAATAAGACAATACAGGTATAGTGGTATAAGGTGGTGAAGACTTCCTGTAGCAGTGGAACTGGAGCCGATCTTGGAGAAGGCATTCAAATGCAGCCCAGTGAATGGTGCATCCATTAATTATCCATATCACCAGTCATTTGGCTTCAAACAGCAATAAGAACTTACCTCGGTGAGTATGAATGGAAGAGCCACGTCGCAGTTCAATATTCAGGCCACAAAGTGTAAGGCTGCATCCAACTTTTGTTTTGAAAAAATCTGTCCACATGAAAATGCAAAAAAAAAAAATGTCAAGCACCGTCAAGATTATGTCAAACCAGCTGGTGGTGTGAAGAGATGCCAGTCAGAAGCCAACAAACAATAACATAGTGCAAGGCCTGATGTTAAAGGAGATACAGGTGCACGCCTTCGGCACTGCAAGATAAAATAATCCTTTTTCTTGCTCACGTCTGAATGCAGAAACAGTTTCTACATACAGTCACCCTGGAAGGAGTCTTTCAAAAGCTCTGTTTTCAGTGACCTAAAATGTGGCCTGCTGCAATGCTCCATAAGTAAATCAAACTATAGTCCCTCTGGAGCTTAATAAGCTCACTGAGATTATCCATCTTATTGTCCAAATACCTCACATTCCCCATGATGATTGCTGGAACAGCTCCAGCACTGAAACAAAGTTGTTTTCTTTTTACCAAGCTTTACACATCCAAGGATGGAGCATTTGCTGACTCTGCCATGTGAACAGTCACAAGATGGATTGAGGACATTTCTACAGTGGCTACATTGCCAGGTTTAATTGAAAAACAAAATGATACAGCCCCGTCACTCATCTTTGTACATGGGATAACAGAAGAATTTGATTAACAAGGAGCAAATCTGACAGGGAGAAATGTTACTTTTGCAAATAGTGACTGAAATGACCCCCAGAACTAAAATTAGTATTTTTTTGAATTGTCTTATACACCAGAAGGTGTGTGTGTGTGTGTGTGTGTGTGTGTGTGTGTGTGTGTGTGTGTGTGTGTGTGTGTGTGTGTGTGTGTGTGTGTGTGTGTGTGTGTGCTAAAATTAACCATGTTGTAATGAAAATAGTTAACTTCATCTAGAAAAGATGAAATCAGTTTGTTTGCATTATGGAGCAGCATAAGACTGAACATGCTGACATAGGCTACCACACAGCTGTCAGGTGGCTGAGCCTGGGCATTAAATTTAAAGTCATTAAATAATGAGAAAATATTTACTATGTTTACTATGCTTATTTCACATTTTCATTGCCTAATTGTAACACCTACTCTTATAGCAGTTTAATAACAGATCGAAATATTGAGCAGAACCTAGTTCAGCTTATTGGTGCGGCCCTTCACAACAGTCCGAGTTTCTCATGTGGCCTCTTGGGAAAGTAATTGCCTATTCATGGTATATACAGACTCTGGAGGAACATATGCTGCTTTTGTTCAAGGAAGGCCTTTCTTAATTTAAAATATCATATTCTGCATGTATTCCTACAACATGGCACTCCATTAAGAGTTCAACTGCTAAACAGGCCTGCTTGCATGTGTCGTGTTTGGGAGTGTGGCAGGACTCAGGAGGCAGAAAATAAACTTAAAAAAAACTCAGATTTATTGCTGGTAACTCACAAAAATACAAGGAAACATGGAAGGCTCTCCATGAGCAAATAATCAGACTAAGACACTCTGGGAACCAGAACAAAGAAACACACTACCTAAGAGCCAAACGGAGGTTTAAATACACATAAGGCAATTAGGAAAATGAGAAACATAGGGGTACACAGCTGCACCCAATCAGGGAAAATAAGACAAAGGAAGCAACGCACATAAGACAAGAGACTCACCAAAATAAAACAGGAAGCAACTAAGCACGAAAACCCCTTACAGATGGAGACCCAACAAGACATGGGAAACACGGGGAAGGCATAACAAGCTGCTTAAATAACCTCCAAAGGAACTACAACTCAAACACACAATCCAAAACCAAAACTACAAGAATATAGAAAAATCACAAATAAAACTCTAAACCAAGGACCAAGATTAAACTCAAAAAACTGGGTCAAAGACCCAGGACCATGACAGGTGCGTCAAAAATATGGCCAAGGAGGGCTCAAAGATTTCATGCACTGTCTTTGTACTGTTTGTTTTACAGTTTAATGAGTTGCACACCATTGTATTCTATTTTGTATTTTTATTTTGTGTATTTCTTGCTATCATTTACAATATTAAAGCAGAGTTCATCTTCCAGCTATGCCCTTTCATGTGTTTTACAGATTATGGTAGGAGGATCCTTCACAATGGCCAATGAAAGGAACCCTACCAGACTACTAGTGAGTTAATATAAAATTTTAATATAAATGTTTGATTTAAATAAAAATCTCTGAAATATCAGATCAGAAACATTTTCTACATCTCTTTTCATTCTAAGAGCAACAGTTTACTCCAAATACAGTGCCAAAAAAGTATCTGCCACCCCAAAGTTCTTATTTTTGAATAGTTGTCACACTTAAATGTGTCCCATCAAGCAAATGGGATTTTTAGACAAAGAGAACCCAAGTAAATACAAAATGCAGTTTTTAGATGATTTCATTAAGGGAAAAGAGCACTCCAAACTTATTGGAGCCTTTGTGGAAAAATACAGTGGTATGCAAAAGTTTGGGCACCCCTGATAATTTTCATGATTTTCCTTTATAAATCATTGGTTGTTCAGATCAGCAGGTTCAGTTAAATATATCATACAGCAGATGAACACAGTGATATCTGAGAAGTGAAATGAAGTTTATAGGATTTACAGAAAGTGTGAAATAATTATTTAAACAAAATTAGGCAGGTGCATAAAATTGGGCACCCCAACAGAAAAATGACATCAATATTTAGTAGATCCTCCTTTTGCAGAAATAACAGCCTCTAAATGCTTCCTATAGCTTCCAAAGAGAGTCTGGATTCTGGTTGAAGGTATTTTGGACCATTCTTCTTTACAAAACATCTCCAGTTCAGTCAGGTTTGATGGTTTCTGAGCATGAACAGCCCGCTTTAAATCACACCACAGATTTCCAATAACATTCAGGTCTGGGACTGAGATGGCCGTTCCAGAACGTTGTACTTGTTCCTCTGCATGAACACCTCAGTAGATTCTGAGCAGTGTTTGGGGTCGTTGTCTTGTTGAAGTATCCAGCCCCGGCACAACTTCAACTTTGTCACTGATTCTTGAATATTGTTCTCAAGAATCTGCTGATATTGACTGGAATCCATGTGACCCTCAACTTTAACAAGATTCCCAGTACCTGCACTGGCCACACAGCCCCACAGCATGATGGAACCACCACCACATTTCACTGTGGGTACCAAGGGTTTGTCTTGGAATGCTGTTCTTTTTCCACCATGCATACCACCCCTTGTTATGTCCAAATAACTCAATGTTAGTTTTATCAGTCCACAGCACCTTATTCCAAAATGAAGCTGGTTTGTCCAAATGTGCTTTAGCAAACCTCAAGCGACTCTGTTTGTGGTGTGTGTGCAGAAAAGGCTTCTTCTGCATTACTCTCACATACAGCCTCTCCTTGTGCAAAGTGCGCTTGAATAGATGAACGATGCACAGTGACACCATCTGCAGCAAGATGATGTTGTAGGTCTTTGGAGCTGCTCTGTGGGTTGACTATGACTGTTCTCACCATCCTTCTCCTCTGCCTATCTGAGAGTTTTCTTGGCCTGCCACTTCAGGCCTTAACTAGAACTGTGCCTGTGCTCTTCCACAGTTAGTTCCTCACAGTGGAAACTGACAGCTGAAATCTCTGAGAGAGCTTTTGGATCCTTCCCCTAAACCATGATGTTGAACAATCTTTGTCTTCAGCTCATTTGAGAGTTGTTTTGAGGCTCCCATGTTGCTGCTCTTCAAAGAAGATACAAAGAGGAGAAACACTTGCAATTGACCACCTTAACCCTTTCTCATAATTGGATTCACGCTTTCTGTAAATCCTGTAAACTTCATTTCACTTCTCAAATATCACTGTGTCCGCCTGCTATATGATAGGTTTAACTGAAATTGCTGATCCAAACAACCAATGATTTATAAAGGAAAATCATAAAAAATTATCAGGGGTGCCCAAACTTTTGCATATAACTGTAACTGCACCCTTCTGTTAAATCATGAATTAACTATGATTAACCACATTTTTTGGAAAGTTGAGTTCAATTTGATGCCACGCCCAGGCCTGATTACTGCTAAGTACGTCTGCTGACTCCTCTTCACCACTGAACACAACCCACCGTTACAAATTGGTGCCCGAACAGGGATGTTACAAACTGCAGGCCTCACTTGCCTCAGTTAAGGTCAGAGTTTATGATTCAACAAAAAGAAAGAGACTGGGCAAAAATGGCCTCCATGGGAGAGCTTCAAGGAGAAAACTAATGCTGACCAAAAAGAACACAAAGGTTCGACTCACATTTGCCAAAAAAACATCTGGATGATCCCCGAGATTTTTGGGAAAATATTCTGTGGACTAACGAAACAAAAGCGGAACTTTATAAAAGGTTTGCATTTGTATTTGCACAGCATTTCATAAAGAGAACATACCAACCATACCAACAGTCAAACATAGTGGAGGTAGTGTGATGTTGTGGGGCTGCTTTGCTGCCTCAGGACCTAGATGATTTAATGGATGCCTGCTGTCTACCAGAAAATCATGAAGGAGAATGTCCGGCCATCAGTTTTTGCCCTAAAGAGCAGGACAATGATCCGAACACAATAGCAAGTCCGCCTCTGAATGGATTTAAAAAAAGCAATGAAGGTTTTGGAGGGTCTAATCAGAGTCTGGACTCAAATCCGATTGAGATGATGCAGTTCTTGTTGCCAAGGGTGGGATAACCAGTTACTAGGTATGTTTAGGGGCAATTACTTTTTTACACTGGGTCAGGTTTGGATAGGTTGGATAGCTTTTTTCCCTTAATAAATACAGTTATCATTTTTAAACTATTCACGCTGGTTGTCTTTGTGTAATTTTTAAAATTTTATCTGAAACATGTAAGTGTGACAATATGCAAAAAAAAAAAAAATCAGGAAGGGGGCAAATACTTTTTTCCTCACAGCACTGTAGCTTATTTCATGCAACACTAAAAGGGTTTTGAATGTCACAATACCTTAGGGCTAAAACTCAAATCTTATATTAAACAATCTCAAAACATAACAAAACCATATCATGAGTTAATACCAATGATAGTCAATCAAAGGCATAAGTAAACAGAGAGCCCATTTTAAAATGAACAAAATCAGTGTGTGATGCTCATGCATGACTCTCCTCCACAGCTTCAAGGTTGTGCCTACAGCAATGTGGTTGGTCTACTGGGGGTGCTACTTGCCTTTTGCCTCTACTGCTACACACTCAGCACACCACACAATGAAGTCCCATGCTTGGCCACTGTAGCTGACCGCGATGACCCTTTCAACGTTTGCCCCTCAAAGTTTCTCACAGTCTGTGTCATCAGTTCTTGTCTCTCTGTCTCCTTTTATTTCAGTTTTTGAAATTTTTTTCTTTGTTAACCATAAAAATAAAATAGTAATGTGGAACATGTCTCTTTAGTGACCACAATGTGTCAGGGTCTGTGTGTGTGTGATGTGTTCTTTTGTTTTTTGCAGGCCTATTCCTGGAGTGTGACACTGCTGCTGCTACTCTGTGACACTGGGGCCATGGTCATGCACTGCCTCCTGTCTGTCTTTGCCTTCAAAACCCTTCAAACAAACTAACAGACACAAATCAAAAGCACTGTTTAATGATGGCTTCAGTCTACTTTGGTGTCCTGTGCTTCATTTCCATGACTTAATACACTGAATGGGATTGAGCCATTGTCAGTGTTCTTGACTTTTCCTTCTTCAACCAGTCAAAATGTCTGATATAAAATGTCTTTTACCACCAGATCAGCTTGGAAGATATATCTATGGTTTACATTCAGCATACTGTTAGTAAAAAATATACGTTACTATGTAGCTTGGGTTGCAAAACACTTTTGAGTGTATGTTTTTATTGTCAAAATACAGTTTCAAGAATATGATACATCAGTATTAATTAATTATAACTTGTAACTAGAATGGAATGCATTGGACTGAAAAGAGTGGAATATGTGACAAATTTATCAAAAGAATAGGCTTCCTGGTGTAGTTTTATGGAAATTGGTGCCACAAATATTTCTGATTGCACCATCTATAATACACAACTGCTGTTTCAATGTAATGTTTTATATTTTGTAACCACGTTATAACAAACATCGAAATTAGTAAATGGCTGTTTCTTGTATTACATGGTCTCCATACTTTGTACCTCTTTGTGAATGCTTGGCTGGACTACAGTCAGCATCCAAGGATAAAATTAGTTACTGAGCCCCAGGGAGTGACAGGGAAGCAGAGCTACGGGTTTGTAAAAGCATGCATTGCACTCTCTTAGTGACCAGTTATTTCCCAGCTTCCAGTTTGTGTTCATGAGACAAACACCCTCTCTACTTTTTTGAATAGTCCTCAAACTTTCCTTTTTGATAAAACCTATAGTCAGGGCTGAATCAGGTGACCCTGATCCATCTATTAGTTATGCTGTTACTGTACACACTATAAACATTCATGTGGCTTTATATCAATTCAATTCAGTTTTATTTATATAGAGCCAAATCACAACAATCAGTCACCTCAAGGCACATTATATTGTATTGTAATAATTACAGAGAAAACCCAACAGTCAAAACGACCCCCTATGAGCAGCACTTGGTGACAGTGGGAAGGAAAAACTCCATTTTAACAGGAAGAAACCTCCAGCAGAACCAGGCTCAGGGAGGGGGGGTCATCTGCTGAGACCTGTTGGGGGTGAGGGGAGAGAGACCGGATAAAAGACGTACTGTGGAAGAGAGCCAGAGATTAATAATAATCAATGATTAAATGTGGAGTGGAGCATAAACAGAGTAAAAAGAGGTGAATGAAAAGAAATGTTAGCTTTTATTACACTACTGTTGATTGCATGGTGAACATAACAGTTTATTTGTTTTTTGAATGATGTTAACTTAAAGCAATCAAATAAAGACACAGTACAGGGTCGGCAGCAGTCCATATGAACTGGACGGGCAAAGAACTTTGATGAGAAGGAGGGGCATTTGGCTCAAGTCACTTTGCTATTTTTAAAGAAAAAAAAAAGTATGCACATTTACAGCCATATATGTATAGTACACTCAGAGTATTGCAACCACAGTTATAAAAGTGCAAAGATATCTTAGATTGTTTCCTGCTTTGCCTCTGCAAACAGCAGAGACATTTTCTCTGAAGTGCATCAGCCAACTCAGCACAAACTAGGACAGCTGACTGAGCACACAACATCCTCAATACATTTCCATTTGTGTTGCAGTTTTCAGCAGGGTCATGCTTTAAAAGTAGCTGCACAGCTGATGAATGACCTCTTTCAGAGATGTATGAGGGATTCTTTCTAAAGTCTGACCGGCATTGAGCCAGCCACTCAGTGTCCACATCATGCTGCTGTGAACCCAAAATCAAACTGAGCTCACACTACAGTAAACTATTAGCAATATGGGTCTTTATGTTTTTCATCACCACATTGTATGAATTATTGTAACTTGGAAGTGTATCAGTAGAATTCAGTTGAGGGGGCTCCATGCAGATAACTGCACTGACTGTATCAGCTGCAGAGTTAACTCAAAATTATGCAAAATGAAGCTTGCTGTATCTACAATCACTGCTTAATTAACAATCATGTTAGACCTTAAGCTTTGAGTCCTGAATTTAAAATATTATTTGTACAGAAACACGACTATTTCTATATGCCAGATTTCTTTTCTGTAGGTAGTTCTCATTATTATACTCAATTTGCACAGCTTACACTATTTTCACAAACACACACACACACACACGCACACACACACACACAATCCTGATCCCGAGTGGGCACTCCACCCTTTTCCAGCTGAGAACCATGGAGATACTGATTCTCATTCCTGTTGCTTCACGCTCAGCTGCAAACCTCTCTAGTGCAAGCTGGAGGCCACCACCTGATGAAGCCAACAGGACCACATCATCTGCAAAAAACAAAATGAACTCTAGAGGGCACCAAAGTGGAGACCCTCTACTACCTAGCTACACCTAGATAACTGAACAGAATCTGTGACAGCCATGGCGGAGTCCAACACCCACTGGGAGCAACTACAACTTACTGCCGGGTGGGAATTGAAGATGTCACGGACTGGCACCTCAGCCAGATGTTCCAAGTGTACCCTCACTATACATCTGATACACTGCCACCTGATACAACTCACCACCAGGTGGTGATCAGGTGACAGCTCAGCACCCCTCTTAACCTAAGTGTCCAAGACAAATGGCTGCAGATCCAATGATAAGATTACAAAACTGATCATTGACCTGTGATCTAGGATGTCCTGGTGACCCGTGCATTTATGGACATCCTTATGCTTGAACATGGTGTTCGTTATGGACAAGCTGTGGTTTGCAAAGAAGTCCAACAGAACACCTCTCATGGAGCACTTGCCAGCCTACTTGCCAAGTAGTTGTAAAACAGCTAACTGATCATCTGCAGAGGAATGGTTTATCAGAAGCATTTCAGTCAGGTTTCAGAATTCATCACAGTACAGAAACAGCATTAGATCTTCTCATGGCCTCTGACAGTGGACTCAGCTCTGTGCTTGTTCTGTTGGACCTCAGTGCAGCTTTTGATACTGTTGACCATAACATTTTATTACAGAGATTAGAGCATGCTATAGGTATTAAAGGTACTGCACTGCAGTGGTTTGAATCATATTTATCTAATAAACTCCAAGTTGTTTATGTAAATGGGGAGTCTTCTTCACACACTAAGGCTAATTATGGAATTCCACAGGGTTCTGTGTTTGAACCAATTCTATTTACATTATACCCTATATACCCTTTAAAAAATACAATTATCAAATTCTTTAAACAAGCTTAAAAATATGAACTCAAATAAATGCCCATAGGGCAGCACAGTGTTATTTATTTCCTGTTTATTTTGATGGTCTCCTGTGTTCCTGGTCTTGTCTTCTGTGATTAGTTTCAGCTATGCTCCTGCCTGTTTCCTCTGCCCTCATTAACTGGTGTGTGTTTAATGTCTGAGTTTCCCCGTGTTCTTTGTCATGCCCTCCCTCAATGCTGTGTGGTCCCTTGTTCTACGTGTTACCAATGAGTCTAATTTTTACTCCTGGCTCCAGCCCACGACGCACTGACTCACCTCACCCTTACTCACCTCTTTTCACTCTGTGTGTTGCTTGCTCATAGGGGATTGTTTTATTATCGGAGTTTCCTCTTTTCTCTTATTATTGTAGGGTCTATACCTTAGAATATAAAACACCTTGAGGTGACTGTTGTTGTGATTTGGTGCAATATAAATAAAAATAACTTGAATATTCTATTTTATTATTTATTGTATTATTATTTTTATATTATATTTATATTATTTTTGAGTTCATCCCTTGTCTTGCGAGTCCTGCATCTAGGTCCCAGTCGAGCCTGCCATGCAGCTGTTTCATGGCAAAAAGACAAGGAAAAAAAACAAAAAACACACAAGCCAAGCAATGTGAGACAGTTACACTCAGACTGTCCCCTGAGCTGGGTACCACCAGTTTCATCCACAATTAGCTCTGGCCCCTTCATGGAATGAAGTGCTGTTCATTCCATGAAGGGAATGAACAGCACTTTCTATGGCACTTGAACGGGAAGCCCACCTGGGACCCCAGGACAACTCTGGGTAAAAGGTCCCACATCAGGCTGCTCAAACCAGGGAATTTTACAAGCAGACAGTTTAGTAATGCATTTTAGGCAATCCACCAGAAGCAAAATGCTGTAGGCAAACCACTGTAAGTGAAAGGCTGTAGACAAAACAATGCAGGTGAACCTCTGCAGGCAAGACAGCAGCTCTTCTCAGAGAAGAAGAGAAGACAGCGGTGGCTGCTGCAGTTTATAATCTTAACTTTAAATAAGGTCAGAATGCCAAAAGGTGTCAAACACTAGTCACCGATGGAGACGGAGCCCTAAAAATAAAATGATCACATCAGTGTATATCTGTTGCCAACTGTTAAATAAGCATACTGTCTCCAAAGCCACTCACCAGAGGGAAAGGACGCTGGATCACAGCTGTCAATACTTATATTGCTGTTTTCTCTGGAAATTAATAGCTGGCCACACTGTAAACAAAAGTGTGGGTAAGCTACAATAATCATAACCATTTAAGGTAACAGAACCAAAAGGAACAGACATGCAGCCTACTGTAGCTGTTGCAAAACCTGATCCGAACCACCTGAGTGAATCCATACTTCATGCTGAAGGAAACGCCGTCCTGCAACTAAATTGTAGGTGCGCCTCCACTCAGCCTAATAATAATAGGGACAGTGAGAGAAAGAGAAGGAAAATTAGTTATTTCCATGTTATCTTGACTGTTTCAATATCGCATTTCAACATATTTTAAAATTTAGATTCAGTGCTTGTGAGAGTTTGTGTTTGGAAATACACTATATTGCCAAAAGTATTTGCTCGTCTGCTTTCACACGCATATGAACTTGAGTGACATCCCGTTCTTAATCCACAGGGTTTAATATGATGTTGGCCCACCACTTGCAGCTATAACCGCTTCAGCTCCTCTGGAAAGGCTTTATGTGTTAATGGGAATTTTTGACCATTCGTCCAGAAGCGCATTTGTGAGGTCTCTGTCATGTTATGCTGTTTGGCAGGCAAAGGTAGACCCCAAAATGCAGGACTCACAGGCAAACTGAAATTAAAAGGGGATTTATTGAGATGAATGACAAAGAATACATATAACTGGGCTGGACAGGTGCCAGAACTAAACACAGGGCAGGGTGACACACAGCAGAGGGATCATCGACGATGACGCAACAAAGAACAGAGGAAAAACTGGTAATCAGTGCAAGTGGAAACAGCAGGGAACAACAGGTGAAACAAATGAAACTATTAACACAGGGGAAGCAAAACTAAACAGAAAGTACAGGGAGCATGAGACTGTCAAAATAAAACAGGAAGTAACCCAACATGGTACATGCAGACTTAACACCACAGAGGACTGGCACACAGAGGGAACTAAACAGGGAGTGTACAGTATTATATTGTGACTCTGGATGAAGACACATCATTTCATCATTTTAAGAAAAAAAATTGAAAAGCCAGGAGAAGAAACAGGATGTTCTCCACTGAACCATCCAAGGTGTACTCTCAGTGGCAGGGGAACAATATGAGAACAGACTTCACCAGGGCTGGAGACGGCATAATACTGGAATTGCATATGTGAGAAGGATGCAACACACAACACCGATGTTCAGTGGCTAGTGGATCTGAGAGCAGACCACAGTAACCTCCCTGAACAGGCTCCAGTTACATCACAGTAACAGATATCCAAGAAAGAGTCTCACATATAAAGAGTTGGACAGCACCTGGCCCTGACATGGTTCACACCTACTGGCTAAAGCTGCACTCCATGAGTGCCTGGCAGCACAAATGAACCAGCTGCTAGAGGTTAAGACCCAGAATGGCTGACTGAAGGCCAGATGGTCCTGATCCAGCAAAACACCAGCTACTGGTAGATAGAGCAGTCACTCGAGGCTGTGAGACCAGACTGACAAACCTGTGCACCGCCTGGATGAATTACAAGAAAGCCTATGACTCAATGTCTGATACATGGATCCTGGAGTGCCTAGAACTGTACAAGATCAACAGGACCCTGAGAGCCTTCTTCAAGAAATCAATGGGGATGTGGAGAACAACACTAGAGGCCATCTTCAAGCCAATTGCACAAGTCACCATCAAGTACAGGATTTACCAAGGAGATGCTCTGTCCCCACTGCTGTTCTGATAGGCCTGAAATCCCTCAGCCAGATCATTAACAAGACTGGCTACAGTCTAGGCTGGACTATTGTAATTTGTTATTATCAGGCTGTCCTAAAAGCTCCCTGAAAAGCGTTCAGCTGATCCAAAATGCTGCAGCTAGAGTACTGACAGGGACTAGAAAGAGAGAGCAGATTTCTCCCATATTGGCTTCTCTTCATTGGCTCCCTGTTAAATCTAGAATAGAATTTAAAATTCTTCTCCTCACATACAAGGTCTTGAATAATCAGGCCCCCTCTTATCTCAAAGACCTCATAGTCCCATATCACCCCAACAGAGCACTTCTCTCTCAGACTGTTGGCTTACTTGTGGTTCCTAGGATACTTAAGAGTAGAATGGGAGGCAGAGCCTTCAGCTTTCAGGCCCCTCTTCTGTGGAACCAGCTTCCAGCTTGGATTCAGGAGACAGACACCCTCTCTATTTTTAAGATTAGGCTTAAAACTTTCCTTTATGATCAAGCTTACAGTTAGGGCTGGATCAGGTGACCCTGAACCATCCCTTAGTTATACTGCTATAGGCCTAGGCTGCTGGGGGGTTCCCATAATGCACTGTTTCTTTTAATTCACCTTATTTACTTTATTTATACTCCACTCTGCGTTTAATCATTAATTATTATTAATCTCCGGCTCTCTTCCACAGTGTGTCTTTTTTTCTCTCCCCTCAGCCCAACCAGTTGCGGCAGATGACTGCCCCTCCCTGAGCCTGGTTCTGCTGGAGGTTTCTTCCTGTTAAAAGGGAAGCTTTTCCTTCCCAGTGTTGCCAAGTGCTGCTCATAGGGGGTCATTTTGACTGTTGCATTTTCTCTGTATTATTGTAGGGTTTTTACCCACAATACAAAACACCTTGAGGCGACTGTTTGTTGTGATTTGGCGCTTTACAAATAAAATTGAATTGAATTGAATTGAATTGAATTGAATTGAATTGAATTGAATTGAATTGAGCTAACTTGTTTCTGCAAGGCATGTAACACCGGTAGATAGAAGAATTGGCTGATATTGAAAAATCCTACCAATGGCTGGATAAAGGTAGACTGACAGACAGCACAGAGGCACTAATCATGGCAGAACAGGAAAAGCTCTAAGCACAAGATCGATAGAGGCTGGGGTCTACCACACAAGGCAAGACCCCAGGTGCAGGCTGTGCAGAGATGCCCCTGAGACAATCCAACACATAACAGGAGAGTGCAAGATGTGAGCAGGCAGAACATACATGGAACTTCATAACCAAGTGGCTGGCATAGTATACAGGAACATCTGTGCTGAGTATAACCTGGAAGTCTCGAGATCAAAATGGGATACTTTCCCCCGGGTGGTTGAGGATAACCAAGCTAAGATCCTGTGGGACTTCCAGATACAAACGGACAAACTTGTGATTGCTAACCAACCGGACATCGTAGTGGTGGACAAATGAGGAAGAAAGCCGTAGTGATAGACGTTGCAATACAAAATGATGGCAACATCAAAAAGAAAGAACACAAGAAGCTCAATAAATACTAAGGGCTCAGAGAGGAGCTAGAGAGAATGTGGAAGTTGGTCCCTGTGGTAATCAGAACACTCAGGGTAGTGACCCCCATACTGGGAAAATGGCTCCAACAGATTCCAGGAATGACATCTGAGATCTCTGTCCAGAAGAGCGCAGTCCCAGGAACAGCTAAGATACAGCACAGGACTCTCAAACTCCCAGGCCTCTGGTAGAGGACCCGAGCTTGGAGGACAAAGACTGCCCGCAGTGCTAAGTAAGATACATATATAATCTACACTTTGACTCACCAAAACTGGAGTAGAGAATTTCTGGATAGGTTGTTTGTAAAACTAACACACAGCAAGCATGTCACTTGTCAAATGACTGCATCAAAAATACACACTTTGTAAAAGTAAAAACATGCTCCAGCAGCTGGTAGGGGAGAGTGGGGTAAGATGAGCATGTGAGTAAATTGACCCTTGACAGCTGTGAACTTTGATATATAAGCAATTAAAAATGTTAGAACTATAACTTATCAGTAAGTTAAGGCCCTGATTGCCTGAACAAATTTTCTAAAATGATGTTGAAGTTGATGGTTTTCCTTTTTCCAGCTGCTACCCAAGCCATGCAGTGTTGACCCCGTGAATTGGGGTGAAGCGTGGTAGTGCAGAGGCACTACCCACGCTCTAGCAAACAAGCCTATTCCATTATCAACTTGGACTTGTGTGAACAACATTCCCATAATTCATTGCACTGGTGATGTCATGATCCCAAGCTCTATACTCAAATGGGCTCCACAGTCAGCAGATTCCAATCCAATGGAGCACATTTGGTATGTGGTGAGACAGGATCATGCTTCATTGATGTGCAGCCAACAAAGCAGCAAGTGAAGAGACAAAACGTACGTCCTGAATCATACTGAGTCCCTGCGTGTTCATTAATCGGGAAAAATACACTAGTCAGACGCTGGACCACAATCAAGGAGATGTTTAATACACACGTCACACAAAGTGTTACAGAGTACTCTGGTTCAGAATTGTCGAAGCTGCCTGATACAGTCAGTCAGTGCAGCTTCACACAAGTCTGACACCACTCTCTAGCTTAGTCCACTTTTTATATACAGGGTTCGACACCCCTGTTACACAGTTATTGAAATATGCAAGATGTTGCCTTGTATGGTGGGTGACGCGTAGCATGCTTATCAGTTTCTTCTTCTGTGCCCTTCGCTGTCGCCAGTTCGGTCCTGTAGGCACTAAACATCAGACCAAAACATTCTTTTCCAATAACTCATCCAGCGTGATTTTCCTGCCTCTCTACTATACAGTCTCATTTCTGTCTCCTGTGCAGTGTTATTTCAACACCTTCACCTTGTTTTGAAGATTAATGCTGTGATATGCTACTTAATACTATATTTCTATTTAAATTGTTATATTTATGGTATGGCTACTGTGCAGCTTATTTACACTCCTTCTTTCACAAGGTATACCTAATAAAGTGGCAGTAAGTTTATTGATTCTAATTCAGTTTTTATTGAGTTTTATTCAAGAAACTATGTTAGGCCGGCTGGCAGGAATGCCTGTGTGTGTGTTTTTTTTTCAAGAGGCCATATTTCTAGAGCCCTTCGTCATACAGTAGATACATTCTGATTATTTAAATTGATAGAAAATTTCCTAAAATTAGGTTAGATTTTTTTAGGTAGGTTAGACATTGAACTACTGCTTTATTTAAAGGCAACGGTAAAAACAGCTTATCTTACTCCATTCTCCCCATAAAACTGTGCCTGGTAATTATTAATTAATAACAATTATCAACAAAATACTAAATGTAAATTAATTTAACTTCCCACGGCCAATCAAAGGTGACTGATACCAGCCTCCACAGTCCAATACTTGCTGTTATCAAAGCCGGGTCTCTGTACATAAAGTGTCTTTTGTCTATCCCTACGGACGGATAGACGGCTGGAATTCGTCCTGAGAACAGTTTGCGGCATGCGGTAGCTCCTGCAGAGAAGAGCGGCAGGTTTTTGCCACTGACGGCGGCGTCGGAAGCGCAGTCCCGTCACACAGGGGTTTCCCTTATATCAGCTGAGCACTGGACGCTACCATTACCTGCCATAGAGGGGACACGAGAGGGAAAACGGACACCGTTAAAGTAATAACACCCAAGTGTGCCGGGAAATGATTATTATTTGAAAACATGTATAAATGCAAACCACGATGTCGTTAAAGTTCACAAGTGCTGTTTTGGAATATTTGGGTTTTGTCTGAGCACCACCCGCAATTCGTGTAGGCTTCCAAAAATGGCGGCGGTTTCTGTCAGTGTGAAGTGAAACTTTCCTATTTTTAGCGAAATTCCTTCTGCTTTCTACCATTTTAGTCGACTACGGTCTTCTGTTTCTCAAAGCAAGCCTCATCGGAATACACAGGCGTTTGAAAGCCATCGTCAGCACCGAGGGGTGTCGTTCTGGGCTCCGGTTTTGGTCACCAAATCGCTGGTCTTCCTTCGAAGTTGACGGTGGCTGAGTGCCTGACATTGCGATCATAGCGACTGTTGTCATCGTGTCTCTAAGCGCTGAACCGTCAGCTGAGGTTGGACGGCGGCCGATTAGCAGTAGATAGCTCGCCTGCCAAAGTGCGTCGGAAACAAAGCAGCTGTTTTTTTCCGCCGGGGCAGATCACCGATCCTGAGGACGTGACACGTCGCCTGTCAGTGGAAATAAATAGGTGGTGTTGGATGTCACCAGCAGTCAGCGCCGCACTGAGTCTGGTTTGCTAGCGTCGCGTAAGTACCGGTTCACGTTCAGCCGCTCTCCCGCTTCCCTGTCCGGCCGAGCGGCTCGGTTTGTTTTGGGGCCTGCAGTCACTTACAGTGCGCTTATTATGCTAGCTAGCTGTTAGCCACACTGTCTAAAACACTGCGTGATAGTGTGTCCTGTAGCATGTTGTAGCAGAAAAAACCTGCACGTTTTTCATATATCACGTACATTAGGGTAGTTTTTCATAGCAGCAGCAGCAGGGACAGACAGGGTCGGTACTGTCCTGATTTCCGGTTTTGCCCTGGGGGACAGATAGGGATGCACTCATGGGTTTGTCAGAGGATAAAAAAACGGGGCCACTTTTTGTCAACTTTTTGTCTCTATTTTCTTTTTTTTTTTTAACTTTTATTTCTTGATTCTTTTATGATGGGCAGCCATCCTGGCAAATCAAATGGAGAAGCTTCAGGACCTCAGCCAATCAGAGCTGCAGGAGCTCCTGGACAACCCAGAGAGGGTGGAATCCATGGCTCTGGAGTCTGACGAGGTAAAACTGGTTTTTCACTTTTCTTTCCCTTTTTTGAAAGACTTTGCGAGAAGTCATGGATTTCATTAAGTGGCATTGCAATGAGCATACAGTTGATTTCTACTTTAAATCTCAAACTGTCATGGCCTTTCTGCCATGTTTAGATTAGCTCAGTGGAAAAAGTGACTCAGTCAGTGGGAAGGCTTTGGAAAACAATGTTCAGTAATTGCAGGATATTTATGAAGTTTATAATTTTTATTTTAATTGTCCTAGAAGTGAATGAATAAGGATTTCCCTCTGTCTCTGTGACCACTGAGGAGCCCTGAAGTAAGCTTGGGTTAATAGTTTAATAGTACCCAGGCAGGTTCCTATCAAAACCCTTCCTCCTTCTATTCTGTGCCATCACCTGATGTGTCATGTGACAAAATTACATCATGCTGCTTGCTTAAAAACTCCACACTCTGAAAAAAAATGTTTTTTTTAATCTGAAATACTGAATTTTTTTCTGAAAGTATGGAACATACACCATCTTAATACCCTCTGTCTATCAAAGACAACTGAAAACATACTACATTTGCATGAACAGGTTACAAAGGGAATAGTTTCTGTATTTCTGAATAAATGTCAAAAATATGATTCAACTTTTACACAAGTTGTAAAAGAAGAGCGACAACTCAGCTGAATTTATTAAAATATTATAATATTATATTGATTATTATATTCCCTACAGCGGTTGAAGAGATGATGAAATAATAAAAATAAAATGTATTATCTGCCAGACATATTATATAGAGTGATCACATATGGTACAAAGATTTTTCTGCATCTGTCCTTGTAGCAACACAGCTGAATAGGTCTGTTATTAAAAAAAAAAGCTCTGCTGCTGTTCGGTAAGTGGTGCAGAGTGTGGTCATTATTATCGTTGATGGATAACAGTTTGCTCAGTGATCTCCTCTCCACCAAACCTTCAAAAGTGTCTACCTTGCAGCCAAACACAGAGTCAGCCTTCCTGATCAGTTTAATCAGTCTGCTCTGATGCTGCTCACCCAGCAGACTACAGCAAAAGCCACTGGGCTCGCCACAACTGAGTGACAAAAAAATCTCCAACATTTTGCTGCATATGTTGAAGGATCTCAGTTTCCATAAGGAACCAGAGCCTGCTCGTTCCTGTCTGGTATACAACCTCTGTACTGCTCTTCCAGTTCAGCTTGTTGTTGCTGTGGACACCCAGGTACTCGTACTCCTCCAACACATCAGCAGTCCCAGGACAGACACCTGCCATGTAGCTGTGCTCTTCTTTCCGAAGTCAATCATCATCTCTCTGGTCTTATTCTCATTCAGAAGCAGATGATTTCCACGATCATCCATGAGCAAGCTGTGCTTCTCCTCCTGCCCATCACTAGTACATCCAACCAGGATATATTTCTGTAGGTGCCATGACCTAAAGTGGTACTGAAAGAGAGAGGTGTATAATGTGAACAGGAAAGGAGACAGTACAGTCAGCTGTGAGAGGAAGTAGTACATTACTGTACAAAAGTCTTGAGCTACCCCTTATTTCTTTATTTTTACCATATTGTATATACCATATATATTAGGCAAAACAGAGTCTGTACAATTCCAACAAGCTTGAAAATCAATATTTGGTATGATCACTTTTATTACACAGCCTGAACTCGCTGGGGCAGCTTTTTGTAATTTCTTTAAGCAGTCTTAATGAATGGTTCTCCAGGCTTCCTGAAGGACATTCGGAGGTCTTCTTTAGATGGTCACTGACTTTTGTTCTGTTCTCTCTGATTGATTGTAATCTGTGTGCCACGTGGGGCATAGATTACAATCAGTGGGGTGGGTGTGGCTCAGGTGGAAGAGCAGGTCATCTACCAATTGGAAAGGCGGTGGTTCAATCGCTGGCTGCATGCCAAAGTATCCTTGGGCAATATACTGAACCCCGAGTTGTTCCAGATGTATTCATTGGTGTGTGAATGTTACATAGAAAGCACTTAGGCATAGATAAAAAGTCTAGCGCACAGAGGTCGCCAGCTTTCTGCGGAGTTGATTGCTCCAGACCACCAAACTTCATTTGGCTCAAGAACACTGCATAGAGAGCTTCATCAAATGGGTTTCCATGGCGAGAAGCTGCTTACATCACCAAGCGCAATGCATAGCGTTGCATGCAGCGGTGTAAAACACACCACCACTAAACTCTAGTGCAGTGAAGACATGTTCTCTGGAGTGACGAACCACGATTCTCCATCCAATGGATGAATCTGAGTTTGGCTGTTGCCAGGAGAACAGTACTTGGCACAATGCAGTCAGACAAGTGTAAAGGTTGGTGGAGGGGGTGTTTTTCAGGAGTTGGGCTCAGCCCCTTAGTTCCAGTGAAATTAAGTCTTAATGTTTCCGCATACTAAAACATTTTGGACAATTTCATTTCAGTTTCATTTTGAACAGTTTGGGGCTGACCCCTTCCTGTTCCAACATGACTGCACACAAAGCAGGTCCATAAAGACATGGATGAGCCAGTTTGGGTTGGAAGAACATGACTGGCCTGCAGAGTCCTGACCTCACCCTGACAAAGCACTACTAGTCTGGATTAGAGTGGAGACTGTGAGCCAGGCCTTCCTGTCCAGGATCAGTGTCTGACCTCACAAATGTGCTTCTGTAAGAATGATCAAAACTTTCCATAAACACTCCTAAACCTTGTGGAAAGCCTTTCCAGAAGAGTTGAAGCTGTTATAGCTATCAAAGGGTGGGCCGACATCATATTAAACCCTATGGATTCAGAATGGGATGTCACTCAAGTTCATATGCGTGCGACGGCAGACGAGCGAATATTTTTGGCAATATGGTGTATGTTTGATACCCATCTCTACACCCCTCAGAATATTTGCATAACAAAAACAAAAATTATGATTCCCATTGCATTACATGCTGTTGTGTATTGCCTATCTTTCTCTGTTTCAGATCCAGAACATCCAGCTGGAGAGAGAGATGGCTTTGGCATCAAATCGCAGCCTGGCTGAACAAAACCTGGACATCAAACCTCGTTTGGAGTCACAGAAGGAGGTGCTGGTGGAGCGATATTCTCAACTAGAGGCAGTCAGAGAAACCTATAGACAACACTGCTCCCTGAAAGGTAGGGGGAACGGAAGAGTTCTCAGACCTTTAACTTAATGACTGCTACTGTCCTTGTGTCTGTCTTGTGAGCAGTCTGGCCCAGAAGTCCTTCCTGCAGTTTATCAAAAACTGAAAGTTTCCATCATACTCTGATTAATCAGTGTTCAGACAATAGATATTCCTTTATTAAACACATAAAAGCCATGCTGATTGTCAAAAAAGAAACAACAGTTCTAAGCATCTTCAGGTGACTGAAGTTGTGAATTGCAGCTGCATAAATAAAACAGAATTTTAAAATAATTACTAGTTAAAACACAGAATTTGGCGATGTCCATGGGTTCTAGACTTTCAGCAGTCACTGGTTGCAAATGATTTTCATCCAAGTATTAAAACAATCCTTAAATAAAATCCTAAAATAGTTTGTCCAATTACCTTTTGAACCTCTGAGAAATGCTAAATGCTGTTTGATTTAAAGTTCAGTGTAGTGCAACAGATAACTCACCATTACAGGGAAACTGTTCACAGGTGGATAGAGGCACCAAAACTGGAACATATACTCTTGATTACTTTTTTGGATAAAACACATTTGAAAATTCAAGATGTAATCATTTTCAAAATTGCTGTCGATAAAGGCAGAAAATGTAATTTTTTTTCACATAAAGTAAAACTAAATTTGCCTTTTTTATAAGTTGACTTTAGAAGTCTGAAATTACTGTTGTTTTTTTGTTGTTTTTTTTAAATAATTTCCTGATGGCGGGGTGATATAGTAGTAGTAGTAGAGACAATACTTTTTGTTTCATCACATCTCCTGCATGGACCCCTTATATTCCTCTCTACTTACCCATTTCTCACAGGTGGCCCTCCCAGAAGCTTGTGCTTTATGGTGGCTCAGGTTTTAGATCAGGTCGTCTGTTATTGATGCCTACCTCCTGCATCCATATGTGCCTTTAGGCAAGATACTGAACCCCAAGTACACTCTGATGCATGTATCTGGGTTTGCACGCGTGCGAAAGTTAAAAATGTGTCTGAGAAAGCAGCTTGAAATGTAAAATGTGCTTTGAGAGTAAAAAAGCACTATATAAATTACAGTCCATTTACCATGGACTAACCCTAGCCCTAATTAACCTTATCAACTTGATAGTGTAGTTAGAATTACAGCCAATATAAAAAACAGCTTGGCAGTGCAGTCGTGCATCAGCACGAAGGAAAGAAGGTTCCAAGCGTGAACCTGTTGAAAAACCTGCTTGTCAGGTTTAGGTTGATTCTAAAGTGGCTTTTTGTGTGAGCGTAAATGGTTTTTGTTAGCCTGTTTAAAAGAAATGACAGGGTATGCCAGCATGAGGGAGCTGAGCCAAGGGTAAAGGAGTCTTCATGCATTGAATACATAAAATCATTTAATTACACAGGAATTAATTGGCACCAAAGGAATGTTAAATGTCTGAACCTAGTTGTATACGTCATAGTGTTATGAATTGGGTAAAAAGGTAATTCCTCGAGCTGCGTGATTCTGTGCAGCTATAATTGTTGCACCATTGTTGCAACAATATTTGTTTTTTTTTTTACTTGAAACAACCAACCACTGAAGAAGTTTTGAAGTTATAAATTCAAACGCATAAATATCAAGAGTTGTTTTGGCCTTTTCTAGATAGTTTACAGTGGAGAGAGAGAGATTGGTGAAGAGACACAGCAAATGGTCACGGGTCAGACGAAACCCGGGTCGCCTGTACCACAGCCATGGTCGCCTGCTTACCCAGAGCCACCCTGGTGCCCACAAATATGCACATTTTGGTGCTTTTGTCCACTGTTGAAAGATTGTTTCAGTTTTCTGCTGTAATAATAGTGGTATAAATAGCTAAAATGACAAAAATCATTTTTATTTATGGACCTCAGTGTATTTGCCACTTTGAGTCATTCCTTAAAAGAGAAGATTCATTGGGGAATTTAAAACTGATATAAATGTGAAATAATCATCACTCATTGGTGTGGTGGACTGTGATGCAGTAATTTTATGCAACACTTGTCACACCCCACTAAGAACTCGAGACATTGCAGTTAAGCACAAACAAGAGATTTAGTGTTTCTGTGGATTCTCTGTGTGTGTACATTTGGCTTTGTAGAAGGAGGGAATCCAACATTTACCTAAATACACTTTCTTTTTTCCTTTGCTGATTTTGGCCTTTAAATCTGTTCAAGCTGTACTTATCATACAGTTTTCAGGTAAAAGGCCTTCTAGCCTTGAGTAACTCTTGACTTGCTTTGCTGGAGGAGCTGCCTGAGCCCCATCCACAGTGAAACGTGTGTCCCTATGCAGCTGAATGATAATGCTCACAACAGCGACTGGGCCCAGAAGTAGCAAAATACCAGATGGGTAGTGCTGGAGTTAGCTGGTTAGCAGTGAACTCTTTTAGAATGAGAATATAAAAGCTTAAGAGTCACCAAATACAGTACTGTACAAAAGTCTTGAGCCACCCCGCAGTTCTTTATATGTTGCTAGGAAAATGGGAAATTTAATTTAATTTCTTTAAGCAGGCTTCAGGAACAGTTCTCCAGGCTTCCTGAAGGACATTCAAAGCTCTTCTTTGGATGTTTCTGCCTTTTGTTCCTCTGTCAAGATGATCCCACACTGTTTCAGTAATGTTGAGGTCTGAGCTCTGAGAGGCCAGTCCATGACTGACAGTGTTTTATTGTGTATTTTTCTGCATTCATAATTTCATCAATTTTAACAAGCTCCCCGACACCAGTAGCGGAATTGCCGCCCCAAACCATGACAGAGCCTCCACTATGGTTCACAGATGGCTGTTAGCGCTCACTGCTGTACCTCATTCCTCAGTTCATCTGTACCTACTGATGATGGATTCAAACAAAAAAATGTCATATTTGAATTCATCGCTCCACATGACCTGTTAGCACTGATTTTAGTCGCTCACCATTATAATAATCTCAGTCCACAGCTCTCATCAATCTAAACATTTAACATTTTCATGACCCAGATGAACAGTAGCAGTTTTTCTGTGCTCTGCTGGGATCTTCATGTACATTTTTGGTCTTCTTGGTCTCACTGTTTGACACTCTCGTAATGATATTTTGTCTGTCTTTCTACCTAACTCTCGCTCTCCTCAGATGGGATGGCAGGTCAGGTGTCTCCGGAAGCATTGTTCTCAAGACTACAGACAGAGGGCAGCAAGACAGAAGCAGAATCAGAGGTCAGTTTTCAAATGTCAGACCTGCTGTAGGTGCATAATGTGAAACATATGCTGATACATAGATGTGATGGTGCTTTAATGTGGCTTCAACAGTTTTGTAGGGGTCAACATCTTCAGACCAATCAAAATGTGAAATTATTTTTCTCTGTGATAGAGAGTAGACTGACCGTCTGGCTTGATATCATTATTCAAAGAAGTCTGCATCCACCCCCCATGGCGATGGGTGTCCATTACTGCACGTGGTATGGTTAATTTGATTATCAGTGACGAGCCCACTAATGCTGACCAGTAAATACAGGTTTTGGAGCAATGTATATTGCCATCCACATGGTGTCTTTGGCTCAGAAGGTCTCAGCTTTCCAAGGAAGGTCTATGCTAGGGTACTGGTCAAACCTCAGATTCAGGTGTAACAGACTGAACGAGCCTTTCATCCTCTTGAGCACATTCAACTACGTGTATGAATTTGATTACCAGTCTATATGTGTTTTGTCCTTTTACAACCACAGTGAAAGCTTGGTTTAGTTGGACTTGTTTCCAGTGGTTCATAAAATTTATGACCAGAAAGTCTGTTTATGGACAGAATTTCTAGGTGAAAGTGTCAAGTTCTGACACCTTGTCTCTGTTTTTGGTGGATGATGTGGTTCTGCTGGCTTCATAAAGCGATCACCTTCAGCTTTTACTGAGGAGCTAGTTGAGGTGGTTCAGGCATCTCCTCCTGGGTGAAGATTTTCAAGTATGTCCCACTGGGAGGAGACTCTGGGGCAGATCCAGGACACACTGGAGAGATTATGTCTCACAGCTGGCTTGGGAATGCCTTGTTGTCCCTGTGGAAGAGCTGGAGGGAGGTCTGGGCATCTCTAATTTGACTGCTGTCTTTTTAGCCGGTCCTGGATAAGCCGCAGAGGATGGATGGATGGCTGTTTTTAAGATGGGATTATACTTCATTGTACCACACCAGTAACTCTGCTAGGGTCCATTCACGTCTGCTCATGTGGATGTTCATGTGTCTCCCGTTTTTTTGTGAACTCACCTGCAGAGGTTTTACATTGCACCAACTACACATCTGCCCCAGGTGGCGGACATCAAATGGATATAAACAGGGTCTCCAGCTGTCCGTGTCTGCAACAGAGTATAATCTAGGCCTTACTCTTCCATTGATCTGATACTTACCTGATGATTGTGTGCGATGTAAACCATGCTCCTCCTCCTTATAACCACTCAGCTACACTGATTGGCAGCCTTTAAACAAGTGAAGGAGATGTTGTGGTAGAGAGCAATAATGTTTCAGTCACATTCAATTCAATTCAATTTTATTTATATAGCGCCAAATCACAACAGACAGTCGCCTCAAGGCGCTTTATATTGTCGGTAAAGACCCTACAATAATACAGAGAAAACCCAACAGTCAAAACGACCCCCTATGAGCAGCACTTGGCCACACTGGGAAGGAAAAACTCCCTTTTAACAGGAAGAAAGAACCAGTAGAACCAGGCTCAGGGAGGGGGGGTCATCTGCCACAACCGGCTGGGCTGAGGGGAGAGAAAAAAAGACATGCTGTGGAAGAGAGCCAGAGATTAATATCAATTAATGATTAAATGCAGAGTGGAGTATAAACAAAGTAAATAAGGTGAATTAAAAGAAACAGTGCTTGAAGTTCACATGTTGAAGTTTGATTCTTTTGTTCAGTCTATTTGGTGTTCTCTTAGAAAAGTCAAATGGAGTTGAAATTAAGCTCAAGTTGTTTGAAAAGCTCATATGCCTGTGCATGCTTTGTGAACAGTGTATATTGGGAACTTCCCATATGATCACTTGTGGTAGAGACTGTGTTTTTGATATTATTCACCAGAAAACTCAATTAAAGACCAAAACAAGCTGGAAATGGATTATGGACATTTGATGATTGCTCCAAGTAGAAGGATGCGATTATTATGGGAGTTCAAACAATTCAAAAGCTTGACCAAAACAAGGCACCACCCATCTAGCAGGACCCAGCTAGATGAAAAGACTGGGCACTAGGGTAGGTTTTTATGACATGTAGTCTGAAGGTCCTTTACACTGGTGTGGGATTAAATGCATGTCCCTTGAAAGGTTTGTGAATCTGAGGCAGGGTTTTACATTTTTGTCAGGATGCCACCACATTGACACACACACACAAATAAACGGCACACAGCCCCTAATTTCTGTTGAAGCTTAAAGTACTTTAGATGTGCAACATGAGTGGGCAGGTTGCAGAACAATGGATCTCACCCCACCACACAACAGATTGCTCCTCATAGGAAATAGCAGGCTCTATCTGAGAACAGACTGGCTCAGCAATAGTCATCACTCATTTGTCTTTCTTTGCAGGCTCTAGCAGATGAGTTTCTGGAGGGCTCTCTTCCGCTGGACTCCTTCCTCGACCGCTTCCTCTCCCTACGCTCACTCGCTCACAAAAGACGCGTACGGATAGAGAAACTGCAGGAAATCCTGCGACAGAGGAGTGAGGGCAATCCAACCACCATGACATCATCAGCATGCCAGAGTGAGGACTCTGCCACCACAATGTCACCTTGGAATCAACAGACACCAACACCAACGACGACAAATCAACAGCAGCCGAGCTCCAAACCTCAGTCCTCCAGCTACCAGAACGCCTCTCAGCCCGTCTCCTCATCTACTGCAGGGGCCTCCTCTGGGCTCCCCTACAGCCCGTACCCTGTTTCCACCCCCAATCCTCCACCTGCAGTGGCAGCAGCAGGTTCTGTCCCAGCCAATGCCCCATCACAGTTCACTCCTTACCCAGGTTCCAATTCACCTTTCCCTCCAGCAGGAAGCTACTCTGGCCCTAGCCCCCCTTTTGGGCCTCCAGCTTCAGCCACCTGTCCTTACCCGGCCCAGCCCTCCTTTCCTTCACCACATCCAGGCTCAGCTTTTGGCCAGTACACCCCTAGCCACACTCAGAGTGGCCCTGCACCCTACCCAGCGTCCTACAGCTACGGGGGATACAGCTACCCATCTGGGCCTGCCTATTCCAATTCTCAGTCAACAACAGGGAGACCCATCTACAGACCAGGATTCGGTGTTCCACAGCCATACTCCTGAAAGCACTACTGCTCCACTGTCTCTATTCTTCTGAAATCTTTCCTTCTTTGCTGTTTCACCATTTTCTCTTCCCTCACTCCCATTCTTCTTACCCCAATTCCCAGTCCTCCTCTCTCCTTTCTTTCTCTAATGCTCCCAGACTCAAGAGGTCTCTTGCTTTACTTTGTTGCACTATTTCTCTCTCTCAAAATCAGTCTGTCTCTATTTCTTTCTTTTTCCTTCCTTTGTCACTCTTCAACCTACCAACTCCCCCACTCTGGTCTCAGGTTGTAGCGTTTGTGTTTAAGTGTTCACTTGTCTCTGGACCTTCATACACTCACTCCCTTCCTTCTGCACATCGTTCCCTCCTTCCTCCTCTTCCATCTCAAGTGTGTGTGTTTTGCTCTTTGGCAATCAAAAAGTTCTTATACACACAAGTGCACTCCCCCTTATGACAAATACATGGAAAAAAAAAATCACACTTTGTAACAGTGTCCAATACCTGTCTGACATGGTCTGTCTGGTTCACATTGTTGTTTGTGAGCACAGTCTGCACTGACGAGACGTGGAAGCTTTATGTTCTGATTTTATGACCTCTGGGCTCAAAAATTGTGATTAAAATGGAGACGTGAAAGGCTGGCATATAGTATGGTTCTTACATTAATGCAGGGTGCAGGGTTTAGAGGTTGCCATATTCTTAGCTGTAGCTGCCTGGATATTCAGCTCTTCCAGTGGCAGGTGAATGTGAATGCAGCCACACTTTGTTTTCTTTAACCAAAGAAACTCCTGGTGATGACAGTGCTTTGATTCCTCTTCTTTTTGTTAGTTTTTGACAGAGGAAGATAACTGCAGCTATTGATGTCACAATACTATAAATTTAATAGTCAATACCAGTACCAGTAGAATTCAAGATGCCCAATTTGACACTGCAGTTAAATAACAAAAAAAACAAATGATTATTCCGTGTGCTTAGACATAAACTCGTCCACTAAAAAGTTGTTTTAAATCACTTCCGTGGTGGCGGACAGTTTGTAAAATGTTAACATTGTATTTTGTTGAGAGGACACAGATGGCTGCTGAGTAACCTGCTGATGTTACGAGGTACAGTGTTATGTTAGCTTAAGGTTTTATATAACGTTAGCCATTACAAACAGTTCAGCCTATGGATGATTTCACAACTGCAGGCCCATGTTTTCTCTGTATTACTGTAGGCTCTTTATAATATAAAGCACCTGGAGGCGACTGTTGTTGTGATTTAGTGCTATATAAATAAAACTGAATTAAACTGAATGTTATGGTAATGTGTATTTCAGGATTACAATTCAAACTTCTTCCATACACGACTGCTACTGCCGTTTTTATGAAGAAGCTGGGGGGCAGCCATCCTCCTGTGTTGGTGGGTGCCCTTCGTCTGCAGCTTGGTAAGGATAGACTAGGACACTTGAAGGCTGCCCCTTTGAGTTTGGGAAGAATTGCAGCCTCGCTTAACGTGCTGTCTGTGGTTCCTACAGGACTAAAAGAGAAATACTGTTGCATTTTCCTAATTTTGGTATTGAAGTATTGGTTGTGGTGACATCCTTAGCTGCAGCTGTGTCAGCATCTGTCCTCTTTCCATCCCTGGTTAAAACCCACTGAGAAGAAATGCCCAGACTTGAGAAAATCCTTAATGGTAAATGCAATGGATGACTTTTCATTTTCTTTGCCTAATTTTCTCAAAATTCAGCAAAGACCATTGTTTTTGTTTGAACGGAAACCTAGCTAGGGCTAGTTTGTGTACTACTAGCTGGAGAGCTAGTAGCTAGCACACTAGGCAGTTTGGTTTGTTCTGGTTTACGGCACACTGTTTTCAGGGTTCCTCCATTGTTTCAATGTTTAATTACAATGAAGCAAGGGAGGGAAACACTTGTCAGAATGGTCACTAACAGGAGAACAAGTTGCTCACAACAAACGGTTCTTGTGGAGAAGCGGAAACAAAGAGATGAGTAAAAGCAGATGGTGACACTCAGCTAATAAGCTTGCTCTTTTTAGCACTTCAGACTTCTTTTGCTGGTCAGTGGTGAAAAGTGAGGGTCAAAGGTCTCTACAGTTTATCTTTTGCTTGCTGAGAGCAAACAAATTATAAGTTGGGATTTGAAGTGCTGTAGTCCGGTGGTAACAGCATATCTTGAGACACTGATGCCTGCTTGAATTACTGTCATTCACACACCACACCATCAAACTATTTTAAGTCTCTTTTCCCACAACACTCCACCTTTCTTCTTCCTTTCTTGACTCCTGTCTGTCACTCTTCCTCCTCTCCATAATTGCACGTTGAACATAAACTGATACTTGACAATGACTCCCAGAAGAAAATGGTTTCTCTTCAGTTCAAACCAGCAAGAACACAGTACGCAAGAAGTTGTGTGTAGCCTAGGGTGAGCAAAATAGCCAAATTGATTATCAGTTTTGTGTCAGTTTAATCAGTTCAGTTGATATGAATCGCAGTGATGTGGAAAAAAACAAAAAAAGCAAAACCCTCTAAATTTCTCTTACACTGGAAAAACCACCAAAATAGAAAAAGACTTGAAATTGTTAAATCTTCATTCTTCTTGATCACATGTTCACTTTTTTTGGTCTCTCCACTGGCTTAAAAACAGTTTTGGTGCTGCTGTAGCAATCCCAGATCATCATCCATGAAGTGGGGGTGTTAAAGGAAACATAGAAGGTGTGTGTGTGTGTGCGTGTGTGTGTGTGTGCATGTGTGTGTGTGTGTGTTTTAACGTAAGTGCCAACATTGTGACAGACAAATGTTTAAAAATATCAAAATATTTCTTTGAGCTGTACTTTGCGTACTTTGAAGTGATTGAATTGAATCCAAAGCGGTGACAGACTCACAGATGCTGTACTGCTGTTAACACTTCAGAAAGCTGGATCAGTGAAGGGAGCCCAGAGTTGAGGTCATTAAATGATTAAACGACCTTAAAGAGGTAAAAAAAAATAAATAAATAAAATTAAAAAAAAATGCCATGTGTGTAGCAGTTAGTGACTGTGCCACTGAAGGGAGAGCAGTATGCAGAAAACACAACTGCTGCAGCAATTCATATTTATTACACTGCATGTCTCAAAGATTTATGAGCATTTTTCTTTCAGAGGAAATTTGAACCCACTGGATTATTTAATAGAGATGCAATTGTTGATCAAAGCCACAGTAAAACTGTCTGTCAGCTGCAGTTGGGACCGGTAGACTCAGACAGGGACCTCGAGACAGCCTCGCTTCTGTTCTGTACGGTTCAGACTGCAAGATGTTATGTCTGCTCATGACAGCCTATTAGCGCAATGTAACCAGAGTAGCTAATGCTGGGACATGCATTGTGTTTTGTTCTGTCAGACAGTAGTAACCAGTGTGATGCACACTGCATCAGATGTCAGCTGACATTACTGCAGAAGTCAAGGATCACTGTGTTCATTCCTCCTGATTTAAGAGCTGTTGCTAAGACAGCTAACTTTTAACCAAGTTTATAAAGGCTTTTAAAACGGCAGTACCAGGCGCTGTGTTCAGTCAGCGTACACTCTTAATTCTGGACCAGTCACTGTACACTTCAGTCATACAAAGGTGCATTTGTGCTTGGAGAGGCAGAAATAAAAAAAGATTCTTTCATTTAGCCTTTATTTAACCAGGTTAATGTAAGATTAAAGCATTTCTTTTGTCCTGAAAACTGATGTAAGAGCAACAAGCTATTACATCAGTTCCTCTAGTGCAAACACAACAACCCCGTCTGAAAGAGCCCGTCGATCGACGAGGACAGTCTGTGGCTGACATTTCTCTGATTCTTACCGGCAGAAATGGCTCCACCAGACGACGTCTAATGTTTGGTGGCAGCAAAAGAAAAAACTTTGGAATGATGTGTTGATTCGCTCTTCTGTCAGAACAGTAAGAAGAGACTTTAAGCAGAAGGTGTCATGGATGACTGATGCACTGGCTGCACAGAGAAAGCACTGGAGATGCTTTCAGTCACAGGCGTGGTCTGCTATATGCAATTGTTGGAGTGCAGTTCTGACGAGGTGGCCTGCCCTGTGCTGGAAAAGTTTAGAAACGAAAGCCTGTTGATTGTTGGTGTATGTGCTACAGGGCACGAACATACTGGTAGTTATTTTGGATTACAAAGGTAACACTTCTAGTAAGGCTCTCTTTATAAACAGCTTGGTCACCATGCTGGTTATCTTTTATAGAGCAAATCAAAGTCTATATGTGAAAGAAAAATAAAGAAAAAGATCATCTGTAGTTCTGTGTGGAATCATGTACTCTAAGGGCAGTGACTGCAAACGCACTCCAGCTGTTGGCATCTGGAGAAACCGACACTAAACATTTTAATGACAGTAGTTGTAATGGGGCATTAATTCTTTTTTCTTTTGTTTTTGCTGATTTTACTGTGATTCCCGACTATGTACGTATTAAAAGCTTGATGCTGATATATATAAGCATTAAAATCAAATATTGATCATTATTTCAACATTGGGTACAATTTGTGACTCTTTTATAAAGGGGTGCCTTACTAATCACAAGCAAGCATGGGCTGGTCAGACACAGTGCATGTGATGGTTTAAGCTTCACCTGAATTCAGTTCTCAGTACCTCAGACCTCCACACAGTGGTGCCAGCTGACAGACTGACACTGACTAGATCCGAGCTGATGTCCTGATGCTGCACCTCTCCTGGTGCTGACATCATCCACCACCATCCACCTGTGCTTCAGTGGAGTCTTACCTTTTGCTTATTACACATACGGAGCAGACGTCTCACTGGTTTCAGCTGGTTTTAACACAAGTAGGTGACTACTTCACAGAGATGCTGCAATACTCTGAGCATGACTAGCACTCATCCAGTAAAGACGTGGATGATGGTAGTGGCTTTGTCCTGAGGACTATAATGTCCCTAGAAAGAATGACAGTAATAATAGTTTTACAGTGTTTTAGAAAAAGCACAAGGCAGATGTCTTAATATAGTCTAGCATTAATATTATTCTGAGGGAAATAACATTCAGATTGATTTAACTTCTGATCTTGAAGAATTATATGATGTTACTGATGACTGTAGCTTGTTGAAGAAAATGTTTTCTTTCTCTTTTCGGTTGTGAATAATTAAACTGACGTTGATTTGAAGTAAACTACTTTATTGTCTTTATTGCTACACATTGGGATATTTATTTATTTATATTGGAATTATTTCTGTAGCACAATTTTTATGCATGGAAATGTGGTGCATAGATTTTAATAAAAGGTGATGCTGTACAGAATGTAAATTAATCATTCAAACTTTATATTATCAAAACATGATACAAAGAAATTGATAAATTACTCATAAAATTATAAGTGTATTCTAATGTGATGACAGCAAAAACTTGGAACGCATAAAAAATGAACAGGTCAGCTCAGTAGTTTCATTTTATTTTTCAGAAATGAAAATAGGGACGGTCTCACCACCCGGTCAAAGACTCTGAGGGCAAATAGTTCAATTTTATTTTTATCAGCTGTTATATTGTAAACATGTTGAATGGCTTTGATCAATAAGATTATTACAGCACTGTATAAATGCTGTTTCATTCACCATTAACCACAACATTATAGAAGATTCACAGAAATGAGAAATTCTGTAGAAACAGGACTTAAAACCAGTGCAGTACTACAGTAAATGACATGATTCTGTGGTTTATATTCATTATGATTTCTGGTTGCCTCTGGGTGGTGCATGAGCTCAGTCCACACCTGATAAGGTATTAACACCGAGTAAATGAACCTAATTAAGATAAGATAAGATAGTGTTTATTTGTCACATGCACAGTTATACACAGTACAATGCACAGTGAAATGTATTTTGTACCTGCAACCATATATTTACACACACATGTAAATAAGAAGAATAAAAATAAGTAATTCACACTATACACTATATACTATAACTATACACACTTTACATGGAATTATAGATTATAATATTTACATTGTGCAATAATAGTCCAGTTAGGGCTCAGAGTTGAGCAGACGGATGGCTTGTGGGTAAAAACTCTTCTTCAACCTTTCAGTCTTAGTCCTCAGGCAGCGGTAATGCCGGCCTGATGGGAGCAGGGAGAAGAGAGAGTGTCCAGGGTGGCTGGGCTGTTTTAGGATCTTCATGGCCCTCAGCCTGCACTGCTTGGTGTAAATGTCCTGCAGGTTGGGGAGGGTGGTTCTGATGGTCCGTTCAGCTGAACGAACCACCCTTTTTAGGGCCATGAAGTCCTGCTTGGTGCAGTTTCCCATCCAGGTGGTGATGCTCCCACGCATGATGCTCTCGATGGTGCAGGTGTAAAAGTTCCTGAGCACCTTGAGTGGGAGCTTGAAGTCTCTCAGCCGCCTGAGGAGGTAGAGACGCTGTCTGGCCTTCTTCACAGTGATGTTTATGTGATGAGTCCAGGACAGGTCCTGTGAGATGGTCACTCCCAGGTATTTGAAAGTGTCCACTCTTTCCACCTCAGCACCACTGATGACAAGTGGATGGTAGTCCCTCTGCTGCTTCCTGCTGAAGTCCACGATCAGTTCCTTTGTTAATTATACTCCCTATACTGACTAAAAGCAAACATTTAAATTCAAAGAAAGGTAAATAAATTAAATGATAAAATTACATCTGATTTGCATGTATGTATGTAGTGTCCATATAACAAAAACAAAACTAATTCTACTTGATTCATTTAAATGGAGAAAAGTGGGACAATTACAGTTTTTCTCAATTGCCAAAACACTAAACCCTGTTGTCTGAACCAAATGCTCAGTGCCCTGAAACCATTTATTGAAATGGTCACTTTTTGGCAGAACCTTAAGCACTTTTCACCTCGTTAGACAAATATATTTGGTGCAAATATATTTTGACTCACTAAAATACATTTTGCACTGTGATGCACTTGAGTTGCATAATGGTAAGCACAGGTAGCAAAAGTGATACTCAGTGAAAGCACAGGTGTCTCAACTCAAACACAGCAACTCAAAATTGATCACACATGTGGCTAATGATGTGAAGAAACCAATAAAAGCCAGTACAAGGAGCCCTGGTTGCTGAGGTTTCCACTATAGACAGAAACAATCAGAGAGGAAGAGGAGTAGATACTGTATGCACTTTTGTTGTAGTAGTAAAGTTTTAAAAAAAAAAAAAAATATATATATATATATATATATATATATATATATATATATATATATATATATATATTTTTTTTTTAACAAATCTAAAACTAATTTTTGGCATATCCTTCTGTTTAATCAATATACTGATTTTATATCCTCATGTGTGTCTTTTCTCTCTTTCCTTATGTTTGTTTAGCTTCCTGATAGGACACATCCAGCTCAGCTGATGAACAGCTTTTAATGTCTATATATCACTTTTAATGTCATATATATATATATATATATATATATATATATATATATATATATATATATATATATACACACACGCACACACTACAATTGCTAAACAGGAGTTTTGTTTTGAAAAAGCATTTTTGTGAACAGTAAAGATTATCTCTAAAGACTTTATGATTTGATCGTTGTGTTTTCCTTTTTTCTATGTTGTGTATAATGACTGTTCAGTAGTGTTTTTCATTTTGATTGACTCGGGGTCTGATCTGACAACATTGTTTGTTTTTGAGCCCTGTTTGAACTGTTTTGAGGCAGTAGTTTGGTTTTGCAGGAACGGTCCGAGGTTTTGTGAAATTAGTTTGAAAATTGAGTTTTGTGTTTGTGTTTAGAGACATGGGGGGATGGTTTCAAGAAATGTGCCTCAGCAATTGAGAAAAACTGTAAATAGTGATCATTCAAAACTTTTTTCAAGCATATGTATAGTCTTTGCAGTAGTGATTGGAGGGATGAAAATCTTGAACTCCAGGTAGTCCAGGCAACAGGTTCAATCGTCATTTAAATGTAAAAATGTGATGACCCATCTCCAACCCCCAGAAAATAAGCACTTTGCTCTCAGACTGCTGTGGTTCCTAGGATAATTAGAGTAGAATGGGAGGCAGAGCCTTCAGCTTTCAGGCCCCTCTTCTGTGGAACCAGCTCCCAGTTTGGATTCAGGAGACAGACACCCTCTCTATTTTTAAGATTAGGATCAAGCTTATAGTTAGGGCTGGATCAGGTGACCTTGAACCCTCCCTGAGTTAGTAGGCCTAGGCTGCTGGACAAAAGACACAACATGTCTTCTGTCCTGTCCCTCTCCCCTCAGCCTCAACCGGTCACAGCAGATGACTGCCCCTCCCTGAGCCTGGTTCTGCTTGAGGTTTCTTCCTGTTAAAAGGGAGTTTTTCCTTCCCAATTGCTGCTCATAGGGGGTCGTTTTGATTGTTGGGTTTTCTCTGTAATTATTGTAGGGTCTTTACCTTACAATATAAAGCACCTGAGGTGACTGGTTTTTTTTTTCCTTTCTGTTTTTGGCTGTAGCAGCTTTTTTCTATGGAGTGAAGATAGACAGGAAATGGGGGAAAGACATGCAGGCAAATCTGCAACAGGCCAGGACTCAAACCTGCCTGCTCCACCACTGAGCCAACCAGGTGCCCATGTTTGTTGTGATTGGTGCTATATAAATAAAATTTAACTTAATTTATTTGAATTCAACTGAAATGACTGGGGTGCAGTCATGTGGGAGGGGTTCAGAGTAGAGCAGCTGCTCCTCCACATGAAGAGGAACCAGTTGAGGTGGTTTGGGTGTCTTACTAGGATGCCTCTTGTTTCAGATGTTCTGGGTATGTCCTACCAAGAGGATAGCCTGGAGGAGGTGGCTGGGGAGAGGAAGATCTGGGTTACTCTGCTTAGGCTGCTGCCCCCGTGACCTGGCCCAGGATAAACAGCAGAAAATTAATATGTATATGTTCAAGCACTAAAGACAATCCCTATTGCAACCATCACTGAAACCAACTAGCTGATCTATAATGAGACAACAGTGATCGTTGAGATGAGTTTGCTCAAAGGTTTTAAGGCTACACTGCACACTGTATTAAGATATACCAAGTTTTCAGCCAAGAGCTCTTTGGGTATCACTTTGTTGGTGCGAAAATACAATTTCATCTTTAACATTTTTCATAGAGTCCGCTAAATGAATGGGGACAAATTATGTTCATTTGCAACAGGCTGCTAGTAGCAAAGTGCCTAAAGATACATTTTATAATTGGTTCTTTGCTAAGCTGTCTGTTACATGTAAACACTATACCCCCCCCCCCCCCCCCCCCCCCCAACCCAGGTGCATTTTATACACATGAATGTAAAGCAGCTTAGCAAACAAAAATGTCAGGAAATGAGTGAAAAGGCAACCAGTGTCCAGAGAAAAACTTTGACAGGCCTTCAGAAAGACTGTAGTGTTGACTACAAGAAAGTCTAAAGAAATGATGATGCAGGACATTTGCACAGTAATGTAAGCTTTTTAACATATCTGATGAACTAATATGTGAAATATTCCTTTGTGGAGAAAAAGTAAGTATACTTAAGTAGCTAACAATAACAAATTATAATATGATCACTCAACATCTTCTACAAGAACTTGCAGGAATTGTTGAGTGATCTGTGATATTGATTGATGAGTTTTTTTTAATCTCATTTTCATCCAAAATTCCTTGAGGTGCTAGACGTTATTGGGTTTTCTTGCATACACTGCTAATACAGGTACACCATTTCAAAACAGGATCCAGTGCTTGCTTAAGAGATTTGTGCTAGATACTGGATGAGTTATGATTAATGGTTTGTGAAGCACAGCATGTCATGAAGCTGACTTTTGTGAGGGGAAAATGCAAAGACATTTGGGAAATTCAAATGATTTTGACCTGGCCTGGGTGCTTTCAAGAAAAGCAGTTTCCTCCTCATGTGAAAGAAGATGCAGAGCAGCGAGGAGTAGGAGTTGAAAGTTGTGGGGTTTTTATCATTTCTACGGCGCCGTAAACCAGAGGCGGAGAATGAGAGAAAACAAGAGTGACGGAGGTGACGGAGTAAAGCAGTGTGTGAAGTCAAAGCTGAAACGAATCAGGAAAAGAAGATATTTTATGTTTGTGACAGACCCAAGAGATAATGTATGTATTCACACAACAGTTAGTCACACTTTCTGCACAAACATGGTTCCACTAATGGAGTAGTATTTTGTGGAAACTTGTCATCTTACTGGGCTGAACTATTGCATCATAGTACATCAGTACTAGTGTGTTCTTGGACCTTTGTATTCCAGTGACAAAAAATTAGAAGTCTAAAAGAAACATGGCACGTGGAACAGAAAACAAAGGAACACATTCCGTATAACTTATAAGAAATGTAAATTTAAAATTTCGAAATTAATCTTCAAAAGTTTCGCATGCAAAACAAGACCGTAAGAAAAATCATTTTCACTCATTCCCACAAAAAGCTGTCGGCAGCTCACAGCTGGCCCACTCAGCGCTCACCTCCACTTTGGCAACCAAACTTTGTTCAGCCCACACATCAGTGTCTTTGTACAGTCTCATCAGACTGTATCTGGATCAGCTGTAAAACTGTATTTAAAAAAAACAAAACAAAACATTTTTTACTAATAACAAAGAACTTTGACTTCAAAACGGGGGAAAAACTTTAAAGAACTACTTCAGCAATATGATCAAAAGACAAAGAGATATTGCTAAAATAACCAGTATTATAGTAATATGATTATATTATTGTGTTTGGCAATATTTTGTGAAATTTAGTAGCTTTTTTTGCTGGCACGTGACTTTTTTGTGCTAGCAATTTAATTATCTTAATTTATCTTAAAACAATTGTGTACTGTAAATATATTATGCACAAAATTGTGTATATGGAGACCAGGGATTCCATTACCTTATCCTATATGATTGTTATTTCTTCAACGACTGGTATTCTACACGCATTTATTGTTTTGATTCTGTATTGAGATTATTTTGGAGCATTATTATTGTGTGAGGTGAGGAAATAGAAACATTCCATCTGCACACAAAAGAAAACAGATCTGTCCAAAACTCATTTTGTGTTACTCAATACTGATGATTTGATGCTGTGTTGAAGTGCAGACCTTTTAAAACTTTGCAAGTGTGATACACCTGTGTTATGTGATACACCAATAGACACATGATACCCTAGTTTATTGGCAAAAACAATATGTTTTATATCCACATTTATATTTCATATCAACAAGGGTGAATGTTTTTTTTTTTCAAGGGTAGAGAAGTGATTAGCAAAAAAAAGGAGACTCAGTCCAAGAAACAGATGAAAAACAATTTTTAAATACAAATATTTACATATGACAAATGTGGACATTGTTTCATGAATTGGTTTGTTCGCATTTCATTCAGTTACTAAGCAGTGAAAACAGCCTCGCTGAGGTTAGGACAGCAGGGGGGATGCAGAAACACACTGTTCATTACACTCCTCGCTTCCTGTCTTTAGCAGTCTCAGAGTTTTTCTTGCTTTGCTATATGGAGATTTTTCCAAAACGTGCGTTGATCTTAATCATTGACAGTCTGATATAATAAGTAGCTTGTTTGTGTCAATGTTTCACAGAGTAGCATTAACATGTGACACCAGCAACCTCAATACAATTCAGGAAGAAGTGCTTTCAATATTTCAGTGTTTCATAAATATATATATATATATATATATATATATATATATATATATATATATATATATATATATATATATATATATATATATATATATATATATATATATATATATATATATATACACACATACATTCTTTGTTGTAAGAATGATTCTTGGCAATAAATCTTACACTGTTGCAAAGCCTGTTTATTTCCTTTTAAATGGAGCCATGTAAGTTAAATGCATTTATGGGTTGAGCAGCAGAGTTGAGTTTGTGGGTCACGCCCATGAAAATCTTCTCTGCTGTTGCCAAACAGCTTTTTCTGCTACTTACTCTGGTTTGGTGTCATTTATTGGATTGGATGATTGAAAGTTTGAATAAATACGACATTGACAATTTAGCAGTTTATTCACATAACAAACAGGGGCCTCGGCAGCATGTGGAAGAACCATACACAACCACAACAGCCTGGCACCTCCTCCTCATGCTGCTCACCAGCTTGGTCACAGCACTGCTGTGAAATCACCTCCCACTCTTCAAATAGTAAATGGTAAATGGACTGGTTCTTATATAGCACTTTTCTACGCCACCTAAGTGCTCAAAATGCTTTATACAACATGCCAGCATTTGTCACAGGTCAGCCAGTGTGGTTGTGTTGGTCACTCTGACACAAACAGCATGCCCAAGCTGATCTCACAAATGTTCAATGGGGTTGAGGTCAGGACTGCAGGCAGGCCGTTCCACCCTGTCTTTACCCACAGTACAAAGCGCCTTGAGGCAACTGTTTGTTGTGATTTGGTGCTATATAAATAAAATTGAATTGAAAATTGAATTGAATATCTCTCTGCACTGAAATTCCCTCCAATGATGATGAGCGTGATTGTCAGCACCTGGGGTTCAAAACTTCAAACCAGAGTCAAGCAGCAAGTCAAGCTGTTTGACATTGACAGAGAAGATTTGACATGTTTTTCATAAGCACATACTCAACTCTGCTGCTCAATCCACAAATGCATTTTCCTTACAAACGTGGCTCCATTTAAATACACAGGCTTTCCAATAGTATAAAATTGTATATAATTTATTCCCAGGAAGCATTGATACATCAAACACTGAGAGCTGCCTGCTGTGGTGACCTCCTGTGTTTATATATGTATGTGTATATATATATATATATATATATATATATGTATGTGTATATATATATATATATATATATATATACACATACATATATATATATACACACATATATATATAAACACACACACAGTGATCCCTCACCTATCACGGGGGTTATGTTCCAGAGACGCCCACGATAGGTCAAAATCTGCAAAGTAGCGACATTATATTTATAAATTTTTTTTTTTTAAGGCATTATAAACCTTTTCCACTCTCTTACTACAACTTGAATGATGAAGATGAATTATGTAGCTGTGCAGTACTGATGGTGATGAAGGTGGTGCAGCACCTTCAGCCGTTACTTCTACATGTATTTCCGCTAAAGGCGTAGGTGTAACTTATCTCTTTGTCCGAGTGGTGAACATGGTTTTGGGGTGTTACAGAAATACTTGTAGATCACAGAATCATGCAATAAAATAAAAACTCTGCAAAACAGAATTACGAATATATTTTTAAAAATCCACGATACAGTGAGGGATGATTGTATATATATATATATATATATATATATATATATATATGTGTGTGTGTATATGAGTGTGTGTGAGTGTGTATATGTGTGTGTGTGCATGTGTGTGTCTGTGTGTGTGTCATATCTTGTTTTCCACTGCCTTATGTAGATATTTAGTTTATCCTTTGGCCTTGTGACCCCAAAGCTAGGGTACAGAAAGAAGCCAGCTGCTCTCAGAGGGGTCGGTATGTGTTGGTGTGTTCATGAAATTCTGTTGGTGGATGAATTTCATTTCAGCCTCGTGCCTCTTTTTTAAACTTGAAGTACTGCCAGTCAAATTGCCAGAGAGAGCGAGCGAAAGAAACACGGGTTAAAAACCTGCTTACTTTTACTGTAAAGTTGGACTCACAGTTGGCAGAGACTTGTGACTCAGAATTGCTGAAAAAAAAAGAATATAGTCATGTATGTAACTCTTCCCTTCACCTCTTCCCCTCCTACCTCTTCCTTCTTCCTCCTTTCTTATCATATTACTTTCCCCACCCCTTTCTGCCTTTCTTCACTCAGCTTGCTTTGAAGGGAGGAAATCTGCACTTTTGCACAAGCACAAGCAACAGCAGCGTGCTGGGGATGAAGTGATTCACAGTATGGAGAAGGGGGAGGGAGGGTAGGTTAGTAGAGGAGTTTGAGAGTTCTGCATCATTTCCTTTCACATCAGTTTTTCTGTTGTTGGTGTCTTGATCTGATTTGTGTCGTCTGTTGTCCTCCCGTCTGCCTTCTTACGCCACTTGTTGTACACTGACTCTGTTATGGATCTCAGGACTGTTGTGATCATTTCAACTCTGTTCCTTATGACTAATGGTAAGTCAACATTATTTTGGGGGTAAACTGAATACCAAAAGCAAAGAAGAACCAGGTATTACTCTCAACTCAGTCAGACACTGTGACATTCCCAGGTCTAAATGTGTTATTCTAACTTTGCTGTGCAGGTTACATGCAGCTGTCTGTGAATTATGGCTTGTAGTGTGAAGTGCTCCGAGCGTTCAGTAAGACTTCAAATACATCAAAGTCAGTCTGATTTAACTCGATCAAAACGTCATGCGTTACGCTTTCTGTTATCACTCAAACACTGAAGACTGACTCACAGCTGGGTCTGAAGTAGAGTTGATGTCTAGAGCTGGTTTTCTTGTTTATTATGTAGTGCAAAGTGTCACATGTGACTCATAGTTGGACAACCTCTGTTTTATAGTTCCCAGCAACAGTTTAATGAGCCAAACATTTTTTCATATATTCACCCATGTGGATGAATGAACAGTGGTAGCTGAGCTAAAGCAATACAGTGAAGTTAGCTGTACTAAGAGCCCAAATTACTCTGTGAGCGTTACTTTAATTACACACTTATCAAAGCAGAGCTAGCTCAAGGTAGCAGCCATTTACTCTTAATGCTGTACACGCTATCACAGCTGGGCACTCATTTAGTCTTCACCTTTAGTTGAAGCGATTATGTCGCACTGTAGTTGTTAAGATCATTTTTAAAAGCAACTTCTTACCTTAAAGATTACTGCTATAAAAATATCACTTATTTAAGTTTTAGTCAGTAAGTCACTCCAACACGTCAGCGTTACCAAAAATAAATACTGCTATGCTATTAATCCAGAGGGCGTACAGCCTGCTGTACATCCATCTGATTGGACTGGTTTCACCTAACTGCAAAGCAGCTTGGTACTGGCAGCATCTCCTCCACTACATGACCAACAATAAGCTCAGTAATGTCAGCGGGGTTTAATCAGAACTTTACCTGGACCAAAAACTTCCAGCACCAGCATCATTCTCCTCCTCCTCAGGCCTCTGCCAGCGCTGTGGAACTGAACTTAACCAACAGGTGCTTCCTCATAGTGTGAAGTAGAGCTCTGTAGCAGCAAAGCCTTATTTTCACCCCACAAACTAAAAATAATCCTCAAAATGATGTAAATACAACGTAAAGGCCATCCACTCTGCTTTTTTGCTGGTTGAGTTGAACGTGTGCACTGACACTGTGTCTTCCAGTATTCTGTAGCTGCTTCCACAGATTCAGAGAAACACACACATTAGCTGTACGAGCGGTATAGTGACAGTATGTATGTACTTTGCCATCAGACAGACGCTGACACTTGTTAACAACTTGAGACAAATATGGAGGACCCTCACTGCAAAGCTCAGTGTGGGCACAGTTGGTCTCACTATGCACAAAAAAAACACAGACATGAGGCAAAAAAAGAGAACAATGAGGAACCCCACGACATTTTAAATGCACGTTCTTGGACTCAGCTGAAGGAATACCGTTCTTAAAGACATATTCCATGTTTTGGTGTTTTGATGATGACAATAGGAGTGCTTTTTAACTAGTTCCAAAATCCCCTAAACTCACTGAACCATTCACTAAGCAGTTATGCCCTGTGAATGAAAGTGTCAGGGTTAGGGTGGGGTCCAAGGCCATCCTGTAAGACACAACTTCCCATCAGGACTTTTTACTGGAGAATGGAAGTGATCACTTTGTTGCTGGCTTCACCTTTAATTTGTCACCCAGCTCTATGTTCCAGTGCAGCTTTTTATCTGATGATTTTGTACACACAGCTCTCCTGTTACAGGAGTCATACTGCAGATCGTACGTTATCATCTCGCCATTACCTAAAATCTTGCTCCCACAGTCACTTTTTTTTTGTGCTGTTTCTGATCCGATCCTAAACAGCTGCCAGAAGTGCAGCAATGAATCTGAATTTTAGTACCGCAAAGTTCATCATAAATTTGAGAGACAGTTTAAAATATGCAGAATTTTGTTCTTATAAGGCGCTGAGCACTGAGACACACCGGATTACTGAGTCACAAATCCGGAACAGAGAGATTAAACTCTGTTACGTGTATTCACATAATTTTTAAAAAATATTTTAGCCTATTATTAAAAGCATACAGTTCTTATCTGTTTTGATCCCTCATTACACACACGGCTGGAGAAAAAAATGAAGCGAAAACTATCAGTTAGGGATTTTTAAATTCAATTTGAGGTGTTTGAGGGTGATTCAGGATGAACAACATCAACAACACTGAAGAACTGGAATAACCTGCAGAGTAGGAGACACCTACGCTGCTCAGACTCAGCACGCAGGAAGTTTGTGAGCATAGTTTTTACACTTTAAATTTTTTTTGTATCAGTTCGGTTATTTCCTGGCACCAAACAAACCTGAGTTAACGGCAGCTGTATTCAATTTAAACAGAGAATCTGATAAGAAAACAAAATGCAATCAAATACAGAATGAAACGAGACCTTAGAAACAGAATAATGTGACAAATCATATAATAAAAACAACAACAACAACAAAGACCAGACCCACGTTATTCATGTACTTTTGAAAGAGGCTATTAAATAATAACAATGCAGTAAAATCTCCTCCGACCACCTGATTACAAATTCGTCCACTTTATATTGTGAGTTTTCTGCATCTGCTGCACATTAATTCACGCGGTATGTTGTGATCCGGAGCTCAGACGGCAGGAAATAGCAAAAGATCAATAATAATAATAATAAAGAGCAGAGTTAAATAAAAAGACACGGACACATAGTAGAGGGAGAAATTATGCCAACATTTATAATCCAGCTGTCTTTACTCACAGCATAATGTCAAAACTTAAACAATCTGAAAACTCTCAGATGTTTATCCCGCAAATATTTGATTCATTTTTGGGAAGATTTGGAGTGATATTTAACATTTGCCTCTTTAATTTATTTTGTCATTGTATTATCTAAGCGCAGAAAAAGAAGCTGAGCTCCAGCATGTTATTAATGTGTGAAGAGGTATTTAGTTACATAATTACAAATATTCTTAGATTCCAGCTGCTGGGGTAATACCTTACATCTGCTGTTCATTTGACAGCATATTCAGGGTGATACAGAATACTGCTGCCTGCACTGAAATGGATCGCTGCTTTAAAAGAACATGCCAGCTAATTTTCTAATCAAAATACATAACGCTGTCATGTGGCTGATGCACTAAATTGTTATTTTAACTTTTTTAACTGCAGTGTTAAACTACTCTGCACTACTAAATTGTAAAACTGGCACAGACACATTTGCTTTGCTTCTAATGCAAAACTACCAAAGTTTTTCCCACAGCTCGGGTGCTGCCGCTTCGTGCAGCTTGTACGTGATATAGTTTTTCTGGAAGCTGTCCTATTTCAGGGCCTGAGCTGTGCTCTCCAGAAACAAGAGCTGAAGTTTATGTTTTATTTAATCAGCACATCTTTTATACACTTATTAAATTATATGTAGTGAGATAGAAATGTGTATAGACAGGTGTGTCGCTGCCCGTTTTTCCGGGTAGAAGTCTTATGATTATTTGTAATGAACACCAATCAGTCTTAAATTTGTTTTAATTAACAGAAGAAAAACAGTAATTTTACTGGTAGATATGTTTTAGAGTGTTTGTCCACTAATCAGAGTGTTTGTGAATCGGTCTGCGGCTCCTCCAGGCTGCATGCCGTAGTGTCCTTGAGCAAGTTACTGAACCCCACATCATTTCTCATTTATCCATGTGCATGTGTGTAGGATAGATCATGTGTTGAAGTGTTTAGAATAAGCACTGCATGTTTGTATATGTGTAATTGTGGCTTATAGTGTAAAAGTCCTGTGAGTGCTCAAAAAGACTCAGAAAACCTTGAGCAATGGATCAAAAATATGAGCGAACGAGTTCAAGATTCTACCAAATTAATAAGTACAAAATAATTCAAAGGAGGAAATAAAAGATTGGCTATGAGTTTGAAAGGGTGGCTGCTTAATAAAGTCACCTGCGCTGCTTTTAAATTCCTCACATTCAGCGGCGGCAGCCTGACACCAGCTTTAACAATAAGTTGCAGCAAATAAACAGAAAAGTTGCTGCCAGCCTCTTTGGTCATTCCTGATTTCCTTCTTTTAATGCAGTTTGGTCACAGACAGCAAAAGATTATTTTACAGTAGACTTTCTGTTTTACACCAAACTGAGCTTCAAGAGTACCGGCCGAATGATATTATAGAGTTATGATAAAAATAAAGTTAATTAAAGGGTCATTTTTCTGCTTTTGATACCTCGGGGACAGTTTACTGGTAACACTACTGGACATTTACTCTTTACATGAAAGGTGGGAGATTTTTGACATGCTGAAGAGCTTCACATCTTCTCCCACAAGTTGTTTCTTAGGACCTATAAAAATATTGCTTCTTAAATCATTTGCATTGATTCTGATTCAGACAGTCCTCGGATGTGACACGTTACTAAAATATATTTTACTCACTAAACTGAAATACTCTAGAATACAATTTTTTGTATTTATTACAGATAAAGTGAATTGTGAAAAGAGGGTCAGTCTAAGCTGCTCTCTATCTTTATGAATATATTTCTTATCTTTGCATATATTTCCCTGCAGTGGTTTAGTCGTGCAGAGAGTTTCACTTCTGTTTGCAGAGGCTTTGAAATCCATGCCGCTGAAACTTGTGTCACCACTACAGCACAGCGGCACTAAATCGGAGAGTTTCTAGTTTAGAGAATCAAAAGGTGACATCTAAAAAACCGTCAGCGCTCCCAGAACTAGTTTGCTTATAAAATTGTTCCTGGTTTTACCAAAAAAAAAAAAATTTTGGAACTTAGGAGCAATTTCTTACAGTTTGTTGCAACTTCTAATCACACAATCGCAGACAGATTTCAAACATACAAGTTCCACAAAAATGTCTTTTCTTCAAGTTTCACTAATTTAACTCAGGACAGCAGTCTTCCAGGTCCAGAAAATGTATCTGCAGTAATTGAGGTACAATCATTTATGAAACGTGGTACTGCTGCCTGTTCATCTCAAAGAAAACTTTTATTTCTCTCGTAAATGTCTGATTTATTTTCCTTGTATCTTGTAACTTTATTCTCAGAAAATAATAATTTTTCCTGGGTAGAACAGGTGGTCTACTAAGTGAAAGGTTAGATTCCCAGTTTCTCCAGTCCACAAACTGAAGACGCATACTGAGCCCCAAATGACCCAAGTGCAGCCTCCCAGGGCGGGAACTTGCACTCATTGAAAGTGCACAGAATAAAGGGCTGTGTAAACTGGTGAATATGGCTTAAAAAACTACTCTTTATCAATAAAAGTAGGAAAGTGCTATATAAATGCCAGTCCATTTACCAGAAAAAAATCTTTTTTTGTTGTTCATAAAGTTACAATTTCTTCTCCAGATATTTTGTACTTTCAGTTCTGTTTGCAGAGTCTCTGAAATCCATGCTGCAGCACCCACTTCTGAAAGATTTTTCCTGAAAGTTTAGATAATTTATAATCTCTCTGCTTACTATGTTAATTCCACCATAAAAATGTTTATTATTAGATTAGTAATGTGTTCAGCTCAGTGGGCGTGGTATAAGGTAAGAAACTACACTTGAGGAACATCCACTGTTAGACAAAGTAAGGATGTTTTGTAGCTGCTGATACAAAATCAGGAAGTTCAAACGCACACTTAATCAACACTTAATAATATCTTGCTTGTATAATTGAGTTCTGTTGTGTTCTAGTTGTGTGCGCAGTACAGTTGATTTTGCAAAATAAATTAGATTTTAAACTGGCCTTATGTGCAGAGGGATTGAATCAAAGTAATCAAAGTGTCTCACAGCTTAAAAACAGCAATCTGGGCTGCCACTGAGTTTAATGCTCATGAATGTGCAACAACAGATGGACACTCTCATGGTCATTTTTTTGTACTGCCTGTGTTTTCTGTACTAACTGATATGTGTCTTCCAGGAAATAACTCAACTACTGTCACCTCCACTAACTTCACCAGTGCTACTGCCACCCCCTCGTCTAACCCCGTAACCACTGCATCTACTCAATTGAGAACAACCACTCAGAAAACGAAATGTAAAGGTAATGTTGTGTAGATCCTGCATTTTCCATCCATCAGTTCCACTGTACTTGTCTGTTTGGTCAAATAAGTCAGGTATCTCTGAGGTACGAACCACAAAAGGAGCAAAGAGACACAGTTGGATTGCAGGCAGAGATCATCCAGGCAATAGCATTTCTGAGGGAGGAGCACACAAGATGTCAGACTCTAACATGCTGTAGGTCAAGTGCAAAAGATTGGCCTACTGTTTGTGTGTTACTGTTTGTCTGCGGTTCTTTGTAGAAGTGCAACGGAGCTAATTTCATGTCGTGTGGTTTGACATTTTTTCTCATCTGTTTCTAAGTGCTGCATTATAGACCTGCAGCAGGTGTGAGTTTTATGATACAACCAAAACTACATCATTCTGCCTTCTCCGCCTGTTCGCGTTCTCTCTCTCTCATTATATCTAAAAAAAAAATAAATAAATAAATAAATATATATATATATATATATATATATATATATATATATATATATATATATATATATATATATATATATATATATATAATATATATATATATATATATATATATGTGTTTTTTTTTTTAAGAGTTTGGTATTGGTCTTGTTTGGCGTTGTTTACTGGATTGGATGATTGCTGCTTGTATATATAAAGTTTTCCCTCGATGGTAAGACTCGGTGCAAGTCAAAAGTTACCAAAAGTCTGTTGCTGGTCTCAGTAAATTTAGCACGGTTGCTTTTTACCCTGTCCAGAGATTTGCAGATGTGGATACTGTGACTCCTCTGAAAACAAAGCTTCAAATTAGAAGTGCTTGACTTCCTGGTGTAACTCATGAACACACAGCTTAAAGCTGATAACCCATATGTTGAAGAGGAAATGGTGCCTCACTAATTTGGGGTGGCTGTAGTTCAGGAGGTAGAGAGCAGCTACTAATTGGAAGGTTGGTGGCTCAACTCCTGGCTGCTCCAGTCTGTATGCCAAATATCCTTGGGAAAGATACTGAACCCCGTGTTGGTTTCTGATGTGTTCACTGAAGTGTGAATGTTAGATAGAAAGCCCTTAGATGTAGAAATAAGTACTTGGGGGAATGAGGCATGTTGTATAAAGTGCTTTGAGTGCTCAAGTAGTGTATGAGAACCAGTTCATTTAGAAGATCTTCATTTAACCTGGAAAAAGAAAATAACAGCTTCAGGTTTGTTTTCAGCACTGTAGCCAGGCTAACAAAGAGTCAGAGCTCCTTTGAGCTGAGTATTCCTTTAACTAGTAATGACTTCATGAATTACTTCATTAATAAAATTTTAACCAGTAGAGGAAAAATTATTCATGACCATGTTGAAGATATATCTTTATCTACAACTGCTTTCAGTATTGCTGATGTTTATTAGTTGGTACAGTATGTACCACAGGCCTTTAAGGTGGCTGTAATTAAACTGTTACTTAAAAATCATCACTGACCCAGCTGTCTTAGCTAATTAAAGAGTAGTTGTAAAACAGTTAACTGATATGTCATCTTTTCAGGACCTCCCTGAGCTTGGAGCTTAAAAGAGTTCCTACTGTCACCAAGTGCTTACTCATTGGGGGCATTTAATTAACTTTACAATAAAGTACTTTTAGGCAACTGTTGTTGTGATTTGACACTATATAAATCAAACTTAACTAAATTAAATTGTTTAAATGCAACATGTTACTGATGATGCTCTGAAGGAAAACAAACAAAACAAAGTCTGTCATCACAGCATACTGTTTTTTCCCTTAAAAAATTAACTTTAAAATTAGATCCTGAAACAGTCATCTTTTCAGGTCCTGAGCTCATTTCAGATTGAAAACTATGCTGTGGCCTCACTGATTAAAATCTGAAATTCTCTTTGGAAATTATGGATGCCGCATCCTCTGTGGTAAAGAGGAGTGGGATCCTGTTTTGTTGTTCGGCCCACAGTAAAAGCCATCTGAGATGATATGGACACTAGTGCACATGACATGGATAACTTATCTTGCACATATGTTTAACCACATTATGCATAATGATACATTACAGGAATTTTTTAAGTAAATACAATTCAATTAAATTCTGTTTTATTTTTATAGTGCCAAATCATAACAAAAAGTCACCTCAAGGTGCTTATTTTAGCAAGATGATCCCAAACCATTTATTTCAACTAAATAAATGATTAGCATATTATTGCATTCTAGTAGTTCTTGTATTTCACCCAGGATGTCAGCGTTTTTGTAAATGTAATTTTATATCCATATAAAGACAAAAAAGTAATATGTACTGTACATATAATCTGTGTGTTTGCAGTTCCTGTGTGCACAGATGAGGGACAGGGGCAGCTGAAGGCCTATAAAATGGCAACAGCTTTTCTCTGCTGTATACTGCTGATGCTTTTACTGATCCGCTTCACCAAACCCACTGTACAAGCCCTGCAGAAGAGACGTGAGTACACACACAGTCCGCTCCACAGGATTCTGTCACAATAGAATAGAATAGAATAGAATAGAATAGAATAAGCTGTTGGAAGACTATATCCTGATTAGTACACAGATACATGTATATCACATAAAATATTTTCTTAAAATAAAAATCAATAAAGACAGGAAGGAAAAATGGATAAACTTTAGATTTGAAAAATACTAATCCCATATTAGCTGTTTTGAATAGTAGACAACATTTTGGTGCAAAAATGATTAAACTTCAAAATTTATCAGTCTTCCTAATTGCAGTACAAAATATACAAAAGACATGTTCAAGCAAGAAAACAGAGTACGACAGTGCTGACATACATGCATGTTCGCTGTTTCAGTATCAGACAGGAGGCAGAATCGTTGGGTAGGACCAACACAGAGCCACAGTGGTGAGTCACACACTCCTCGTCATATGTTCTATTGTCATTGATAATATACACAGATCAAGCATAACATGATGACCACTGGTGACGTGAACTGATTACAGTATTTCTTCACTGTTAGTCGATTAAAATATTTTAATGAGCAAGTGAACATTTTATCCTGAAAGTTGATGTGTTGGGCAGGTGTGAGGCTTTGAAGCAAATTTTCTGATGAGGGCCAAATTGTTATGGCTAGATGAGTGGGCCTCTCCAAAACTGCATCTCTTGTGAAGTGTTCCAGGTCAGGAACAGTGGTGAACCAATGGTCAGGTCATGGGCAGCCAAGGCTAACTGATGCATGTGGGAGCAAAGGCTGGCCCGTGTGGTCCAGTGCAACAGTCGAGCTCCTGTAGCTCAAATTGCCAAAAAAGTTCATGCTGGTTCTGATAGAAATGTGTCAGAACACGCAGTGTATTGCATATAGGGCTGCATAGCCAGAGACCAGTCAGGGTGCCCGTGCTGACCCCTGACCACCACCGAAAGTGACAACAATGGGCATGTGAGCATCAGAACCGGACCGTGGAGGAATGGTAAATGGACTGGTTTTTACATAGCACTTTTCTACTCTACTTGAGCATTCAAGTGCTTTATACAACATTCCTACAAGGACTTTTTTCTTACATCCAAGGACTCAGAGAGCAACATGGGGTTCAGTATCTTGCCCAAAGATTCAGTTCAGTTACATTTTTTTTACATAGTGCCAAATCATCACAAACAGTCACCTCAAGTTGCATCATATTGTAAGGTAAAGACCCTACAATAATTACAGAGAAAACCCAACAGTCAGAACGACCCCCTATGAGCAGCACTTGGCAACAGTGGGAAGGAAAAACTCCCTTTTAACAGGAAGAAACCTCCAGCAGAACCAGGATCAGGGAGAGGCAGTCATCTGCTGTGAGGGGGGCTGAGGGGAGAGAGACAGAGATTAATAATCATGAAGGTCCATGAAGGTCCCACCTCACAACTTCCAGGATTTAAAGGATCTTTTGGTGCAGATACCACAGCACACCTTCAGGGGTCTAGTGGATTCCTCAGTGCCTCAGTGGGTCAGGGCTGTTTTAGAAGCAAAAGGGGGACTAACACCATATTTGGCAGGTGGTCATAATGTTATGACTGATAGGTGTACTAATATACTGTGTTCCACAATGGTGGCTGGACTTTCTACAGTCCTGTGAAAAACAAAGTGCACTCCATGATTCAGTAGCTTATCGAACCACCGTTTGTAACAATGTTGCTCTAGATCATTGAGGTTTACAGACATTTGCTGTGTTTGGCTCATACCAAATGTGGAGCTGTGAATTATTTGAGGGAGAAGAGGTTTTACTTGCAAATGTTTCCAAGCTTGTACTGTACTGCCATGAACTTTAACATTCAACATGCTAACTGAGACCTGTAGTCTGAGATGTAGCTTTTTGTTTGTTTGTTTGTTTGTTTTGTCTCTTTGCAGTGCCTCTCCATGGTCTGACCTTGGGGTGAATTTGATAGTCTATCCACTCCTGGGAAACTTGTGGCATTTGTGTTAACACACATAGTCCAGACCAGCAAAGTGCCAAAACTTCTGCTTTTGTAAAGATGGTAACACTTGATGATGATTATTCATGTACATTTGAATAGCAGCACCAGGCTGCTACATACCCCTTTTATTCCTATTGGGAGCAACAAGGCTGTACTCAGTATTTCACAGGACTGCATCCCATCATTACCAAGAACACACCCACTGTAATTAACCTAGACTCAGTGTAATAGTTCTCTGCAAGGCAAATGCATTGTTTCCCCCTGGTCAAAAAACATTTGTTTCTTTTTTAAATTACACTTTATATTTCAGAAGTGGTTTTAAAGATTTACATCACAAAATACAGTCCTGCGACAAAGAAAGTTGTCACAGGACTCCATGCAGACCCAGACACCTTGAATTGAGTCGATCATGAACTCCCCCGTCTATCCATCCATCTAATTCAGGGGAGTGGGTACACTGTGGATAGGACACCAGTCTGACAAATAGAGACAGACAACCATTCATACCTATTTGAATAACCAGTTAACCTAACATGCATGTGTTTGAACTGTGGGAGGAAGCTGGAGAACCCAGAGACAACTCACATAGTGACAGGGAGAACATGTAAACTCCGCATAGAAAGCTGGTGAATTCAAACCCAGGGGTTTCTTGCTGTGAGACAACCATCACACCACCATGCCACAACTTTCCTGCATATCAGAGTATTTGAGAGTTAAATGTGAGGCTGACAAAGAAAAGAATGAAGCTGTTGAAATGGCCCAAAATCCAGACTTCAAACCATATGAACTACTGTGGCAGGACCTTAGAGAGCTGTGCAATGCCTGCAATGAACTGAAGCAGCTGCGTAAAGACGACAGTTCCAACACAATTCCTCCACAATGGTGTGAGAGACTGATAACATCATGCAGAAAATGATTACTTAAAGTTACTGCTGCTAAAGGTGGTTCTACAAGCTACTGAATCGTGGAGTATACATCATATCTATCTATCTATCTATCTATCTATCTATCTATCTATCTATCTATCTATCTATCTATCTATCTATCTATCTATCTATCTATCTATCTATCTATCTATCTATCTATCTATCTATCTATCTATCTATCTATCTATCTATCTATCTATCTATCTATCTATCTATCTATCTATCTATCTATCTATCTATCTATCTAGCACCGTATCTCATCTGTTTATGTCTCTTTCAGTGTCTTACCATCGCGGGAAATCTGCAGTTAAAAATAACGATGGAGAGAAGAGGCTGTCATACCCTGGTAACACACACAAAGTCAAAAAAAAATTATACATCGTTAGATTTCCTGCTTTAATTCTTTGTAATATTTGAGAAAAATGCATTAAACTTTTTAGAATTTCATACACGCCATACACCGTCCCTCTATTTTTACAGGCTCAAAAATAACAACTCACTGCTGAACAGTTCTTTCAACATGTGGCCCTTGAGAGGGTTGTTATGTCAGATCATAATATGTATTCCATAGACATGTAAAGGAGGCAATAATTAGGATAACAAATAAAGCATTTCAGAAACTTTTGGACTATCCAAATCAATAACTGTTCCATTCTTGAAAAGGAGTGCACTGAATGCCTCAAAGACCATGAAAGACAACTGAAGTGGCTGATGGAAAAATTCTGTTCTTGAGTAAAAAAAAAAAAAAAACTTTCTTCAGTATCTAGCCACATCAAGAATGCTCTCAAATAGGCAGCATGTTACTGTGAAAAGAGACAGCTACATCAAATACAGATGGTTCACCTCAAGATACAGATCAGTAGTGACATTCAAGAACAGAATGGGAACCTGTAAAACAGAATTCCCTGCTAGTAGAAATGGGAAGAGAATAGTAGGGAGAAAGAAAGTAAGGGCTAATGATCGAAACCATACCACATCATCTGTAAAACATGGAGGAGGCATGAACCATGGCATTTGTCCATGGATGCATGGACATGCATAGCTGTTATTAAGATATTTGAAGTTTGTATGTATTTAGAGTAGCTCACCCTGGTGCTTTAAATCTGGCTCCTCTCCCATGTGTCAACACAGCTCTGGATCGTCTGGTAATCCCTGACAGCAGAGAACCTTCATCCAACAGGAATAGTGGCTACAACCTCTGACTTTCCTCTTCCTCATCACTGTCATCAGTGTCTTATGTGAGCTGGAAATATAGTGTTTTCATTTGTAACTATTTTCAGAATTGTAAATGTTTTAGAAATACCACCTATTATCTGTGTCTGTCAAGAAATGACTTACAAATTTATTGTTCAAAATTATATAAAAATGACCATTTATTCTACACAGGTGCCCGTCCTTCAGAGTGCAGTAACTATACTAACCCAAAAAGATGTGAACGCTATATGATTTAAAGTAGCTTCATCAAAATCACACATCATTTTATATTTTATTTCCCTGGACTTTTGCTTTAAGCGCCAGCAGACTTAGTGCTAATACCGGTCCAGCTTGTGTGTCTGTATTTGAGGCACATACACAGCTTTCTAATAACGAGGTTTAGCTAAAATATTTCATATCTGCTCCAAAATGTCACTCGAAATGCAACTTCAGTGCAAGGCTCACTGAGTGCCTTGAGGTGACTGTTGCAATTTGGCGCCATATACATAAAGCTGAACTGAATTGACGTCTCCATGTGTCTCTGAATGTAGCCTTCATTTTTTGTGTGGTGCTGTTGGTTTCAGCTGTTTTTAGGCGTCTTTCTTCTTAGTTTACAGCACCCACAGCTTTGTCCAAATGACACTCAGCACTGAAACAGATGGTGTCGGACATGTGACACAGAGACAGAATTTTACAAATTTTCGACATCTCTGATGTGTCACACTCATCCTCACAGTCACAAGCTTCAACCAAATCAGACCAAATCCATCACAGCTCAGATGTAACTCGTAGCTTTAGTTTCCCTCTAAATCCAAATATTAATTTCTCAGACGTGCATTATTTGATTGTGGCACATCATGATGATGCAAAATAATTTGTAATAATCAAATAACAACAAATAAAAATTCAGCCTCTCTCTTTCTGGGCTGTGTAAAGGGTCAGACCACTCAAATTACTACTAAAGCCCACTCAACAATGAGTGATAGCACCGTTCCACACTCCTGTTTTGTTTTGCCTGCTACAGAAGTTACCCCCCAAAAAAGGTGTTTGGCTTGTTTGCATGTCATAAAACTATATTTATATTTATTGATTAATATTCAAGTTGGTCATCAAGAAGAATAGAGAAATGAAAAATGCTTTTTTTTTAAGGGAGCACTCAATTTTTTTTGCAATGAATTTTTCTTTCTGTGCTATATTCTATTATATTTTGTCTCAAGTATAATTTTAGTGTTAGTGCAGTTAGTAATGGATTCAGTGGATACACAGTTATGTACGTTTCAGTTACTGTTAAACTTTGCTTGCTTACCAGTTTCACAACTTTCAATCCTGAGAACAGCAGGAATTTTCAACATGTTGGAATATTCCCCTCATCTAAAAAAATAATAATGTAACATAGTGACATCATTTTGTTTGTTCTGTTGAGTGAAACTTTTTGTTATCAGTAAAATGATCCAACCAAGTTGACCAGATTGTTTTCTTTGAAGCAGATATATTGAACATGTAGTTGATTTTATAGAAGACAGAAAGACAAAGAAAAGGGGGATAGACAGGGATGAAGGTGGTTACCAAGTGCAGAGATGTGGTTTCCTTTGCCGTTGACACCAGCTTCCTGTTTGTGTTATTTCTGGTGCAATCTGTACGTCTTCACTCTTCTCTTTAATCGTCCTTCTCTCTCTCTTTTTCTCCCGTGTTGTCTTTTCATGTCTTTCAGTCCATCATTGTTTATTATACTTATCTTTTGTTGTTGTTTTCTCGTTTCTTCATCCCACTTTCTCTGGTGCGTGATGATGTCAGGGTTGGGTCCCACTTTCTCTGGTGCGTGATGATGTCAGGGTTGGGTCCCACTTTCTCTGGTGCGTGATGATGTCAGGGTTGGGTCCCACTTTCTCTGGTGCGTGGTGATGTCAGGGTTGGGTCCCACTTTCTCTGGTGCGTGATGATGTCAGGGTTGGGTCCCACTTTCTCTGGTGCGTGGTGATGTCAGGGTTGGGTCCCACTTTCTCTGGTGCGTGATGATGTCAGGGTTGGGTCCCACTTTCTCTGGTGCGTGGTGATGTCAGGGTTGGGTTTGCTCATCTGTTCATCGTCACACAATGTCTCGGCTGTCACTGATTGGATTTGAACAAAAAACTGAGAGCCAGATTGCAAAGAAGACCCAAATGCAGAACCACCGGAGACAGGATCAGAGTTCAGAGTCTTTATTTGCACACAGTGAAAGAACAATGCTGAAGAGAGTTATGGGGTAATATTCAGCCTGGTCCACTAGTGAGAGAGAAGATTAGTGTTAGTGTTTGATCCGTAATGGTCCACAGTGATGCTGCTCCATCCAAAGTGAGATGGATGCCATCTCTCCTAACCTGACCAGGTTTTCCCCACAGTCTTTCCCAATTATCTATAAAGCCCACATCGTTTGGACACCAATCAGACAGACAGCGATTTGAGGAAAACATGCGGCTAAACATTTGCTCCTGGTCCGTTACACAGTTACACACCAATTCAATATTCAATAATATTGTTCTCATTCCTAGCATTCGTTTCGATGTCTAGGAGCTAAAATAGGTGCTTCCCACTTTAAGCATGTAGGTGTAATTGCATCATGAGAACTTTGGTGGTTTAGGGAGTTGAAGGGCGTGGCCTGAGAGGTGTGGAGACACAAGGTTTTCTGACTATGTGCACGAGTCAGTTCTTCTTAATGTCTTATGCTGCAGTTTGTAAAAGATGAAGATTTATTTAAATGGGAGAACTTTCTTTTTGGATATCAGGGACATGTATGCTCCTTTTTGAACTTGGTTTATTGGAAATTATCCTACACTAATCAAATTAAATCTAATCCGGCAAAAGATGAGTACCAAAACCTTTTCAACTGCTACTGGGATTAGTTTGCACAGACAAATAGTCTAATATTAAAAAAATAATAATAATTAGTCACTAAGCCTGAGGAATTTCTCAACTTTATATTTTCAGAGAAATATGAAGTTGAATAATTCTTTGTGACCTGCGATGGACTGGAGACCTGTCTCTCACCCTGTGGCAGCTGGGTAGCTTGTAGCTACTGGACCTCAGAACTATTCTTACAAGACAAAAAAACAGGAAGGTAATATTAAACTCAGGAGGTTGCTATAGAAACTTCTCAACATAATATTGGACATAATAAATTTTGTTTTCTGCAACACTCATCATTCCACAAGAGGGTTAGGGTTGTATATGATAAATGCAGATTGCTTACACAAGGTCAGATATTGATAAAATGTTTTCAGAAGGTCAAACTGGATTAGACTTGTATAGAATCTTTCTTGTAAAGAATCTTTTGGAGAACATGTGCTGAATAAAGTCATTGAAAAAAAATCAACATTTGTGCATTGAACTACAAAATAAAAATAAAAGATTAAATTCTTTGAAGAACTCGATGACTCATGAAAATGAAAGTCTGCTTCCCTCTAATTAGAATTATGTGATTATTTTTGAATGGTGTGTTTTAAAGCCTGAAATTACCATGAGGGTGTTGGGTATTTCATGCAGTATAGACACCATAGAAGTGTTTTCTCTCACAGGAAGTCACATGCTGGATTTAATGAAATAATTATCATCCCCTTTTAAGAGCAAATAAAGCTGGAGGTCTGTAGGATGGGGTGTATTTTTCAAAGCGTTAGAATTAAAAATTCAACTTTCAACAGTGTGTGATGCTCTTGGACCTTAAACATAGACATAAACGTAGTCTGACTTCATGGAGACATCAGCTAAGACACCAGAACATGGCACACTCCAGCTGATCATCAACAGGAGACAAGTATTCTAAAAAAAAAAAAAAAGATTATAGCTCTCTTCTCTCGTTGGATAAACTGTTAATAAATAAGCTGCATTTCAACAAAAGCTCTTTTTTTTATTACTTTTTGTCATCTGTCTGGTTTTTATACATAAAATTACAATACATAAAATTTCATTGCACTCTGCACTTTATTAAACTTTAACCAAAGAGACAGTCATAAACAGGAGACATGGTTCCTGCACATTGATAGTATCGTCACAGTCCCTTTGTCCTTCTGTGTGCTCCTGCCATTTTCTCTGTCTCTTTCTTTTGGCTCTCTCTCCTATCTGTGTGTATTTGTTGTTGTTTCTCCAGTCTTGTGTTTCAGGGGCGGGGCTGCGCCCGTGTTTCAACACAGTGTTAAAGGATTAAACGGCACCCGGCTCCCTGAGATTACACACAAAACTCACCTTTTGTCGCTCACCCTCTCTGGTAATCATTCTGAACTGATCATCTTTTACCTCATGTCCCCATAGTCCTCGGTCACCCCTGGCTCAGTACTCACAACCCAAACATTGGTTGGAGCTGTAGGTGCCATCAGAACTGTCTTAAGTCCATGTCACCTCAGACTCTTCCACTCAACCCTCTCAGTCTGAACCACCTGACCTCTCCTCTGTACCATTGTTTACCGTGATTTCACTGGAGTTTTTAAGAAAGATCTGGCTCTCTCTCTGCCCCCTGACCATCCATATGATCATTCCATCAATCTGCTTCCAGGAGCCCCGTTACCCACTAATAGTCTTTCAAAGCTTGAATTGAGGCCATGGAAAGGTACATTACAGATTCACTGGTGCCCGGAATAATCAGGCCATTCCTTAGGTGCAGGGTTCTTTTTTGTTGGGAAACTAAAAAGACAAGTCACCGCACCCTGCAGGGTTAAACAAGATCACTGTGAAAACAAGTATCCACTGCCTTTACTGTCATCCACCTTCAAACTGTTACAGGGAGCCACCATCTTTTCTAAATTAGATCTCTGCAACGCTTTTCACTTGGTGAGGATAAAGGAGGGGGATGAGTGGAAGATGGAATTCAGTACCAACCTTGGCCATTTTGAGTATCTGGTAATGTGGACTAACCAATGCTCCAGCAGTATTTCAGGCTTTAGTTAAGGATGTACTGATTTCCTTAATTATTTGTGTTTGTATATTTCGATGATATCTTGATCTTCAAGTCTCCTGAAGATCTAGGTATCATGATGTTCGCCAGGTTCTACAGTGCCTCCTAGAAAACAAGCTCTATGTAAAGGGAGAGAAGTGGGAGTTCCATGTTGAGTCTCTCTAGTTTTTGGCCTTTATAGTGGAGATGGGACATATGAAGGTGGATGCTGCAGTCGACTGGCTTGGTCCCTCTTACAGAAAGCAGTTACAATTCCTAGGGTTGCAAACTTTTACAGCCGCTTCATTTGTGATTTCAGTAAAATTGTTTTGCCTCCCCCTAACCTGATGACTCCCAAGTAAGTCTTCCAATGGAACTATGCTGCTTTTGACACCCTCAAAGAACGTTTTGCCTCTGCCCTGGTCCTTAGGCAACCTGATCTCTCCAAACAGTTCATCGTGGAAGTTGATGCCTCAAACTCAGGAGAAGGAGTGGTGCTTTCTCAGGAGGAAAAAAGGTCAAATGCATCCATGTGCCTTCTTTTCTCGCCATCTCAGTTCTGCAGAACAGAATTATGACATGGGAGATTGGGAGCTTCTGGCCATCAAGTTGGCTTTGGAAGAATGGAGACACTGGTTGGAAGGAATGATGATAAACTTTACCATCCCTTACAGACCAGGCTCCCAATGTCAAGCCCGACATGCTCTCCTGTCAGTATTCCACATCGAAGAAAACCTCAGAGGTGGAGACCACTCTATCTGGGAGGAGGGATGTTCCTGGCGACTAATTTATTAGTCAACTATAGAAGGAGGAAAAAATAGACAAATCGACTAGTCTAAAACTAACTCAAAAACATCAAGCTACATTTTAGGACTGTTTAATGGACAGTGTCAAAAACTGTCTAAACAAAGGCGTTAATCACATTCTTCAATAATTAATTGCACTTTAAATGCTATTTAACTGTGTTGCATTGCACATCGTGCATTATGAACACTGCACGTTATACTCCAAACAACAAAGAAAAGATATTCAAATTAATTGATGTTAAATATATGAAACTGCATTACTGCAAATGATGTTTATGCATCATTTAAATATGAGAATATGAGAAAAAATAGTCACTAGTCAGTTCCAGATGTACTTGTCAACTAGTCAGGCACATCTGTACCTGGGAGACCAAGTCTCAAATCTGTATTACCCAGTGGGATGAACCTGATCCTGGTAACGTTCCCTCCAAGGTGCTAAAGTATTACACTGAGCACACACTGCTAAATTCACTTGCCACCCTGAGAAAAAAACACACTATCTCATTTCTGTAACCATCTCTTAAGGATGCTTGAGAATATGTCAGCCTGCTCTTTGTGCACAGAACAAATCCTCCAGTTCTCCACCCTCAGGCCAACTGAGGCCTCTTTCTTCTCCAGGTTACCTCTGGTCACACATCACCCTGGACTTCTGCTGGCAAAACGTAAGCCTCACCGTTTCACCAAAGCTGTCCACTTTGTCTGCTGTGCAGAGTTTCCTGGTGTGTGACGCAGTGATCCACTGTCAGCTCACCTGTGCAGGTCTCCCTCTGTATCTTGTCCTGCATCCGTCCCACAATTTCATTTTTTTCCCTGCACATCGCAGGTGGGGAAAAGAGACGGGGTTTACCTCTGATGTCAGCAAGCAGGTCCGTCACCTGTTTTCAAAGTCCACTTTTTGTTTGGCCATTTTTGGTGGTCAGACTACTTTAAACTTTCAAACTTTATTTTGAAAACCAGTTGTTTCCTACACTGTATGATAACAACAACACAAATTAAGTACATTAATATAAGCTGAAATATGGATGAATCTAATGAATAATTGAATCTAATTCAATCAGAAACAAACTAGAAGTGTATTCTGCTAATGTGGTGATCTAATGGTAATTCAAATTGATTTAAATTTACCAACTGAAAATAACTGACACAGTTATCATTGCCATTGTGATAGCATCTCCGCTTACTGTCCCTCTGAATGCTGGATGATTTTGGCCTACTTTGCTCTAGTTGCTGAAATATTCACCTGTAAGCCAAAGTGTAAAATGAAAGTTGAGAATTGAAGTTTGCACGTAAACATAGAGAACTGCACAAATATTTAAACAGAATTTGATTAAGCAGACAATCACATTTTCTTTGCATCACTCTATACAGAGTTTCCTGAAAATTCTTTGACATTTTGCCAGATCTGCAATCTTTGTGACAAATGAATCTGTTGGATCATTCTGGATACAGACCCTTTTTGGCCTGTGCTACATCTCCATATTTTCCCTCTATTTTGATAGTTTGCAAGAGCAAGGCATAAGCATCACATACCACTTGATGCTGGACCACATTGCTATAACAAAAGGAATTAAAAACACCTGCTTGCATATCAGAGTGGCCAACCGGCTGCAGGTCAGCTGGTTGGTCACCAGCATTTCATGCTAGCACATGAGCCATAGGTGGGTAAAACTGCACATGGTAGCAACTGCTACTGGACCACTGAACTGTCTTTTTTTTTTCTCAATTTCTTTATTAAAGTTTTCCAATATAGCAAAGTTACAAAAATAGATAAAAAGGGAAGGAAAAAAAGACACTAAGAAGACAAAGAACAGTGAACAGGTACACAACATTTGGCAACTAGTCTTTTAAAGGTGTCGCACTTCATTGAATCATTTTTAAACCACCTTTTGAGTTGTCTCAAGACATTTATCATCATAAAATCCACTTTTAATTCACACTGTGTTTATTTTATATTTACTTTGTGTCCTGGGATGTAACTGCACTGAACTTGGGAACTCCATGTTCCCATAACCAATGGAAAAAGACTTGTACACATGATTGTTGTGCTAGGTACGAGGGTTGGAAATTTCCATCAGGGCTACTTGCGAGGGACCCAATTGATGGTGGTCCTGAGCTAAATATACCCATTATCGAGGGTAGGTTCATATAAAAACTTTCTTCAGCATCCACAGTACGTTGATACAAGGCGAAAGCTGTCCGGTATCTTTAAACATCTGCCAGCTGACTGACTGTTACATTTCTCAGGCTGTTTCTTCTAACGCAGCAGAACGTACTTTTTACTCTTGTTGATGCATTCACCCAGAATCTGTGCTGAAAAGAAACCTGGGGTTGTTCTTATTTTCTTCAATTAATGATGAGTAGTAAGATGTGCTAGCTTTATGGAGGGCTTTTTTATAGAGCAACAAACTCTTTTTCCAGGCTGAATGAGCATCTTCTAAGTTAGTGAGCTGCCATTCCCTCTCCAGCTTACTGAGGATGTAAAATAATCTATTTTAAAGATATAACTTTGCTTGTACTTTTTTATTTTTTTTAATCAAGGATTCCTCTGACGTTGGATAGTCTGGCATCACCTTCCTAGTGATTAATTACTACTTTGCCTCAAAAGCTAACAAGTTTTGAAACATCTCTGGGGTATTATCCATGTTGATGTCATTTGGCTTCATTTTTATACTTTTGTGATAGTGCTCCTTGATCTGCTGTACACTGATTTCAAAGAAACTTACAGAGCTATTGTGTTACCATCACTTGGCAGATCAGGCCACAACTTGGTTTTTCTGCAGACATGTTACAAACCCTGTGTGCAGAGACAACCTGCACTTAAACCACAGTCCAGAAATGGATACCTGAGGCTACCGAGGCTCTAAGGGTCTGCTTTGAATGCAGAGATTGGAATGCGCTACTGGAAACAGATGGACATTGAGATTTACACTCATAAAGTACCTTCAAAAACTGTGTGCTATTTCCACAATAACAAATCCTGGATCACAAGTGACATGAAGGCAATCCTCAACCAGAAAAACATAGATTTAGAGACAGTGACAAAAAATGGCTCAAACAAGTATAACATGACCTGAAGAAGAAGTGGAACACAAAAAGAAGATAGAAAGGAATCTACAACACATCAACATTCATGAGGTGTGGAGAGGAATCAATAGCATCTCTGGATATAACAAAAAGAACTGACAGTCACTAATGGGGGATGTGGCTGATGAACTCAATCAGTTCTTTAAAAGATTTGACTCTGCAGTCACTTCCTCTGCTGCTCTTCACTCTTATTTTTATTATTATTCCCCTCAACATGTGGGCATCTTCACTGCTACTCAGTCTTCTCCTCCACAAGTATGCTTCTCCACCACAGTGATCCCATCTTCTTGCATCTCTAATGTAGCAGCTACTTCCCCCCCACACACCTGTTCCTCCACCCTCACTTGTCACAGAGACAGGGGTCAGATTGGAGCTAGGAAGACTATTCTCTGGAGAGGCTGCTGACCCAGATGGTGTGTGTTCAAAGCTGCTTAAGGACGGTACTGTCCAACTGTGTCAACCTCTCCACAGGATCTCCAGCCTGAGTCCACAGCTGGGGCAGGTGTAGGCACCGTGGAAGACATCCTGTATTGTACCAGTACCAAAAATAAAGTGCCCAGTTGAACTAAATGACCACAGACCAGTGGGCCTTACATCCCACCTTGGAATGGTTGATTCTACACCTACTGAGACTTGAGGTCAAAGGCAAACCTGATTCCCTGTAGTTTGCATACAAACAACACACTGGAGTAAATGATGCTGTCCTCTGCATGCTTCACCGAGCCTTATGTGAGAATTATGTTCTTTGATTTTTCAAGCACTTTCAACACCATTCAATTCAATACAGTTTTATTTATATAGCACCAAATCACAACAAACAGTTGCCTCAAGGCGCTTTTGTATTGTGGGTAAAGACCCTACAATAATATAGAGAAAACGCTCTGTAATTGAAGCCAGACTGGACACGCCGGAAGAGGTGGTGGAAAAATGCACAATAAAGATGTTAGAAGCCATCCTGAACAACTCTGATCACCCACTTTATAACATCTTTATGGAATAAAAAACATCTGTACTGGAAGACTCCTCTCGCTCTGTTGTAAAACGGAGAGCTACAGGAGATCATTTGTACCCACAGCCATCAGGCTTTTCAGTTTTCATGCAAATAGTGTTGGAGCCATTTCTGTATTATGCTTTGATAAATATTTGTCATAATATGTATTGTTAGAACCTGTTTATTTTGTTATGTCATGGTGGCAAGGGAAGATGAGACTGTCACGGCTCTGCCTTTTGCGAGCTGATTTGAGGTGCGCTGGGATCAGGTGTGGGGAGATTCAGTCAGCTGGTGGGGTGGTAGCACACAGCTTTTTTGACCGTGATCTTGACTATGATTGTAAAGCATTTTTTAAAGTGTAAATAAATATGACACAAAACTTAATTCACGCGTCCAAAGACTGAACTACCCCCCGCCATAGCGAATCCGAGCGATGCGCGTCGGAGGCCGCAACAGATAGCAAATGAGCTATGTCAGACATATGAATTCTCCTCTGGATCAAAAAAGTTATTCTCATTTGTATTCACTTTTAAGCAGATACTGCAATGGCATGCATTCCTGGCTGTAAGTGTGTGGTTAAACCTTGATGATGGAAGCTTTAGGAGCACTGCCTGTGGCACAGTGATTTATGCCTTCATCAGCTCTTTAATCATCTCGCTTTATCAGTCTGGAGCTTTTCAGGCAACTAGTTCTCCCCTATCACGGAAGAAAATGTCCCTTCTGTCCCAGATTTTAGTAGTGTAGTAAAAATACTTAAATACTTTGAGTACAGCACACCTGAGCAGGTGTATGCCTCAACTGCAGAATGCCCAGATATACACTGAGGTGCAAGCACCTTATCATTGCTGTTTGCACACACATTAGGTCTAATTTAAATTTATGGATTTTATGGGTCTTGAACAGGGGCAGAGCAAAATGGCTCCATAGAATCCTCAAAAAAATTGCAAAAGATGAAGCCACTGCCATGTTTCATGCACATGTATGAAATTTCATACATATATGTAACATAATAACAAGAATTTCGGTCATTCACTTTAAAATTTGTTGTAATTCACACATATGTTGTCCAGTCTGCCCCAAAATTCTAATTTTATCTCAATCTGAACACACGTGTATGACAGTGGTTAATTCAAGACATAGCACCACTTAGTGGCAACAGGAAATGATGTTTTACACTCACAGGTGTATCAGCTTTCTAATAAACCAGTACCGGACGTTATCTAAACGGTTTCTGGTGCGTGCTCCACAGCTGTGCGATCAAACACTGACAAGTCCAAACTTTGCCTCCACCTCTGCTTTATTATTACAGACAGCATGCAGTTCTTGTCCTTCTGGTTCAGCATTAGTTATGCAGCCTATCTGTATGTCAATGTTGACATACCTGGCACAGAACGTGGTCAAAAACTGTTGCGCTTCCCCATTAATGCACCTGAATGAATGAACCCCTTCCTGTATAAATGCAGTAACTCTTTAGATAACTACCCCTAGTGTTCAAATGCAAACAATACAAAGAAAGAATTAGAGCTGGTTTAATAGAGCTGACTAAAATCTGGCCAGCAAAACCTTAAGTAGTTGGTATTTCTTTATTTTGAGAAGTGTGAGTGCATGTCAAATGTCTTGACCTTGGCAGCATGGCACATTTCAATGTTAAGCTAACAGCAAAATGCTGTAACTCTAACATTCATTGTTCAGTCTGCTCCAAATTTGATGTTTAATAAGGGTCCCGACCTGAACACATTTATATGCCAAAGGTTGGTGATAGTTAGATGGCCACCTCATGGGAAATGTGTTATACTTTAATGTACTACTCCTCACAGGTTGTTGCATACACCTCAGAGCTGGTTTGGATAAGCTTCAGACTTTGATGATGCAGCTGTAATGGGGCTAGAGGCAGGGTGCACTCTGGATAGGTCACCAGCCTGTCACAGAGAGACAGACAACCATTTACACCTACAGTAAGGGCAATTTAGAATCACCAATTAATCTAAGCCCACCTTCATGTCTTTGGGGTGTGGGAGGAAACTGGGGTACCTGGAGAGAGTCCACATAGGCACAAGGAGGGTATGCAAACTCCATGCAGGGAGGCCCTGGCCAAGATGGATTTGAGCCTAGGACCTTCTTACTGGGGGGCAACTGTACTAACTGCCATGCCACAATGCTGCCCCCTCCTCCAAACATATTGATGACAATTTGAACCAAACATTCCAACTGTATAATTTGGCATACCTCAGCCTTTTCTCCCTGTTTCCCTTCATTAAGAATGGCTTCTTGACAGTGACCCTTCTATCAAGACCATTTCTGATGAGGTTTCAGTGAAGAGTAGACCAACTGAAGGGCCAGATACATCTCTCAGGTCCTGTGCCAGGTCTTTGCTGGATGTTATTTAATAAGGACATGACCTTCAGATACTGATCATCTACTGTAGATATTTTTTTATGTGACTTTTCCAGTTCCGTTGAATTTTCTAAGGACACTATGCACACCCTGTTGGTGTCTGTTATGTGTAGACCCAACATGGTTAATTGCTTGAGGTAGATGCCTTAGTTTGTACATTATTTTAAGATTAGTGTAAAGGTCTGGTGTAGTTAGGAAACAGAACAAAGAAAAACGGGGAGCACAAGAGACACTGGGAGCCTGTCCGGCCATGGAGAAGCACAGAGAAGATGAAAATATACGAAACAGCAGTTCTGAGGGCTGGCTGGAATGCCAGTGGCAAAGACAAAAGAGCCCTGGAGGCCAGCTGGGTGGCTAACAGCGGAGACAGAGAAGCTCTGGGGGCCGTCCAGGTGGCCAGTGGCAGGTGAAGAAATTATGGGGGTTGGCCAGGAGTCCAGCAGCGGGAGCAAAGCATTTTGGGGGACTGGCCGGTCGGCCAGCAGCAAAGGAGGCTTTCTGGGGGCCGGCGTCATAGATATTCTGGGAACGGATGTCATAAAAAATGGAACCCCTCTGAATGCCCCATCTGGATGTGTTGGCAAGGGTGACAGAACACCTCAGGTGGCTTGGGAGGAGGCCAGTATTGGTACAGAAGTCCCTCTAGCTTAGGCTGCGAACCTGAACCTAGGACATAGGTTCAGGTGGAGTGGAATCCACTGGTTGCATGGGATACTCAGGCTCATGTGGCTGGGGTGTTACAGGAAATTCAGAATTCACTAGGGACACTGGAAGCTCCAGGTTCACAGTCTTTCCTGATGACTGGGGCTGCTCAGCAGGGCACCCAGCCATTTCCTCTGAAGACTTGGGCTGCTTGGCAGGGTATGCAGCCATCTCCTCTGCCAACTGGGGCTCTGGAAGCTCAGGCACAGGTTGCACAGGTTTCTCAGGGAGGACAGGTTGCTGAAGCGACAGGGCTCACAGTCTTCTCTGAGAACTGGAGCTGCACTTCACCTACTGCCAACTCCGGAAACTGAAGCTGCCCTCACCCTAGGAACAGAAAAGGGTGCGGGAACATGCTGGGCTGGGATGGGTGCAGGGTGCATAGTCTCTGGTGAGGCCCCAGGGGGAGCACCGCTCTCTAGGGAGCCCCCGGGCAGGTGGATCAACAGTATCTGGGGAGGCCCCAGGTGGAGCTACATAAACAGTCTCTGCATGGGCATATGCACAATGAACAGTCTGTGAGAAACGTAATTCAAGAGCACAATATACAGTCTCTAACTGTGCTGACTGGGAAACTCAATAAATAGTCACTGACTAAGGAGGACAAACAGCAGTCTCAGAATTACCTGGCCCAGGCTCACAATAAACAGTCTCTGAAAGAGCTGGCTGAGACCCACAGTTAACAGGCACTGACTGAGCTGGTGAAGAAACAAACGAGGAGTCCAAATCTCTGAAATAGCTCGTTCAGGCAGATGAGGAATACTGAGAACTACAATGTTCCACTCACTGTGACAGATGTTACAAAAAGCCCGGCATTGACACAGGGATTAACACCTGTGCACCCAGCAGCCCTCATCCTTAAAACTGTAACAGGCATCATCCTGGTGTTGGTCATCCTCAGAGCAGACTAGGGCCTGATGCCGACCAATCCAGGTGGAAAGGCTAGTGAAGAGCTGGCTTGCTTGCTGGGCTGTTGCTGTTGCTAGACTGATGAGTGGTGTCACTGAGGTCCACACCACATCTTAAAGGAGTTGGACAAAGTGGAAGGAGCTGAGGGACTGGCACCCAGCAGGACCTCCTAAGGTCAGGAGAGTCCCTTGGAAGAGTGACTCATACCACAGCTTCCATCTTGAGTTTTTGTCCAAAAAAGAAAGAGCTACCTGCTGATACTCATACAGGTCTCAGTCTGCTGGGTCCATTTCTGGTCAGAGCATACTGTCACGTTCTGGAGACACTGGAGACACATGTGTGAAGCGTAGAAGGAGTGAGGACCCAAACGCAGGATGCGAAGGCAAACAGAGTTGAACTAAGAGTGAGCCATTAATTAATGCTGAGATTCTTAGAAGCATGAAACCTAAAGTACAACAGGGAAAAATACCTGGAACTAAGGAACACAATAGGACTGGAGGCACTGAAGGTAGGGAACACTGGAAAGAAGAACAGGAACATAATTTGATGCTCTTATAGAGGACACGGGGACACTGAGACAATATATACACAGAAGGGTGATTAGGGCAAGTGGAGACAGTTGGGAACAACACACAGCTGAACCAAATCAAAGAAGAGACAAAGCAACACACACGGGACACAAACTCTAAGAATGAAACAGGAAGTGAGCTACCTAAACAGGTGGAAACAGGCCCACTAATAAACTTGACCGAAGAGGAACACAGTGGAAGTAATAACACTAAAGCAACAAGGAACTCGGAACAAAACCTAACACACTAGAAATACACAAAACAAGTAAAACATTAAACAAACGAGAATCAATAGAATATTCACAAAAACAAAGCTTGAATGACCAAAAAACTCAAAATGCAAGCTAACCCAGGACCATGACACTGTGTTTGTGTCTATCTGTATATGAGTGGGTGTATTTTGCCTTGTCCTCTCTGGTCAGGTCACAGTATGAGATGTTAATCTGGCCTCATTGCAAATGTTCCATCCAGAGAAACAATGACAGATGACTGCAGATTACAGCTGCAGATTATCCTGTGGGGGTGGGGGGGAATTGACATGGGGCAAATATGGAAGGAGATGAGAAGAAAAAAGAGAAATGAGGAAGAGTGACAGATATTGAATTAAGAAGAAAAGACAGATTAGAAAAGGCAGCAAAAGTGAACACTTATACACAGTTGAACACACTTCACAGGACATACAGAGATTGGAGATGACTTTTTTCATGTTTTTATAATAGCCAACACTTTTGTTCTCTATTAGCAGGTATTCAGCACTGTTCGTATACAACACTAATGGTGAAAACGGCGATTCATACTGACAATGAACAACAAAATGTTTTCACATCCATGTCGCATCTTAATACAAGTAAAAGTGTGTCAGCTAATATCCAGGCAGTGAGCTAGAAAAACAGCAACACTGAGACAATAAACCATGGATTGCCAAGCTAAATACACAAATTCAAACACAGATTCCCACATGCCACTTCAGGTGTTCCTGCCTGCTCTACTACAGGGCATCTGAAAAATATATGAATATTGTACTTTTGTATTATGTATTTTTGTAATTTCATTCAAAAAGTAAGCTTTCAGGTATTCTGTATTCCATACAGAAAAGTGATTTATTTTAAGTCCTTTTTGTTTTAATTTTGATTATTATGGCTTATAGCTCATGAAAATCAGAAATTCATAATGTGATATTCTTAGAATATTTAATGTAATATTGAATATAGCTTAAGTAAATTACTTTGCAAAGAGTACAAATATCATGAATCTGTTGTTGCAGTTTAGTACCTGCATCCATAATCATGGGTGATGCTGCTGATTTCACAGTTGTCCAGATGATTATCATGAGTCTCGCCATTGACAGAGTGCTGTGTCGATGCATATCAATGAAGAGTTAAGCGCAGTAGGAAGAGGTGCACAAGCAACAGTGATGACCGCATCCTTGAGAGCATTGTCATGAAAAATTGATTCAAGACTCTTGGGAGAGCTACAAGAGGAGTGGACCGAGGCTGGTGTCAGTGCACCAAGAGCCACATGCGCAGGTGGTAAATGGACTAGTTCTTATATTGCACTTCTCTACTTTGTCTGAGCACTTAAAGCGCTTATACAACATGTTTACATTTACCCCATTCACACCCATTCATACAAGCACTTCCATCTAAGTGCTTTTTTTTATTTTCTAACTATTATCTATCATTCTATCATTCTAACACTCACACACCAACGCTTGCGTCGGAGAGCAACTCCGGGGTTACATTGGCATGCACCCTGGAATCGAACCACTGACCTTCCGATCAATAAGCGCTTTGAGTGCTCTGATTGAGTAGAAAAGCGCTATATAACTTTTAACTTTTGCTTGAAGTTTAATTAATATGCAGGGATTTTTTCTTGTTCAGTGAGAGAAATCTAGTTTGTTGGGCTTGAAGAAGTGCATGAAAGTCAGGATCAGTGTCTGAGGTGAAAGTGCAAAGGATAATGGTCAGATGGTTGTCACTACAAGAGAATCTGTGTCTGGATTTGTTGAATTTCACCAAGTTTGTTCACATATGAAAGTGGATCCAAAGAGAACCAATGTGTTTATTGTTGGCATGTGAGTAAGAATTTTGCTCCCAGTTGGCTTGAAAGAAACTGCAACTTTCTCAAAAAGCCTTCACCAGGCTCTACATTTTATGTGCAGCATTTCTTGCCTCGCAGTTTGGCACTTTGCCCAGACTCAGACACCTGACAGCTGTGTGGTAGCCTATGTCGGCATGCTCAGTCTCATGCTCCTCCAATGGTGCAATCAAACTGATTTCATCTTTTCCAGATGAAGTTAGTCATTTTTATTTTAACATGGTTAATTTTAGCACTGATACAGCTCCTAAAAAACACCAATTTCAGCTCTAGGGTCACTTCAATCACTTTTATCTTGCATCTACATCAAAAGTTTGACATTTCTCCCTGTCAGTGATCCCAGGAGCTATGGGAGCTATGCTTTGCCCCCTGTTAGGATCTCCCATGGAAAACTGGTCCTGGATGAGGGGCCAGACAAAGAGCGTTTCCAATGACCCCCCTATACACCAACTCTTTACTCTGCCCGGGATAGGGTTACGGGGACCCCACCCTGGAGCCAGGCCAGGCATTAGCCTTGAGGTGACTGTTGTAATTTGGTGCTATATATATAAAATTGAACTGAAATGATTTGGTGCCTAAAGAAGACACATGGGCCTGCCATCCTGTAGGCCCACAGGAGGCATCGTAAGGGTCGAGTGCAATGTGTGTCAAGAGGTGACCAAGGGCAGAGGCCCTGGCAGACTGATACCAGGGATCAGTCAGCCCTCCAGTGGGAGGAGGCCCTGGGGCAGACCCAGGACACGCTGGAGAGATTGTATATCTCAGCTGGCCTGGGAACGCCTTGCGATCTCCCAGGACGAGGTGGTGGAGGTGACTAGGGAGAGGGAGGTCAGGGCTTCTCTGCTTAGACTGCTCACCCCATGACCCCAGCCCAGATAAGATGGATGAATGGATGCCAGTGGTGCAGAAGGAAAAAGAGAAAAAGTGGAAGGCAATCTCTTCCTGAAGAACTACAAACATACCTCACAGAGGTAGTAACTTAATGCAAGGACAGGACACATCTGCAAAAGGAAGGTATTGGTAGCACTGAATGAAGTAGAGGTCTGCACAGTGAAATTTTAATGGTATGTTTTTCATTTTTTCTCCCTCTTCTGTTAATCTCTTCCCACAGTGTCAGATCCATTGTTCTCTAAGCCCCTTCTGCTGTTCTACCACCACACGCATCTACCACTACACACACACACACACACACACACACACACACACACAAACTCACAATGTTTCTACAGAGGCGACATACATGTGAGATGAGTGAAGACACAAGAAAATTCAAGAACAAAACCATATCAACAGACTTGGTGTTTAGATAGGTAAAGATAGATACTTTATTGATCCAAAGGAAGTTAGGGATGACCATTTGGCTGTCTTTTCTCAATATCTGGTCTTGGTTGAAAAAGCCTATCCCAGCTGCCATAGTGCTTGAGGCAGGTACACCCTGGACAGCTCACAAGCCCGTCGCAGGGCTAACACAGAGAGGCAGAAAACCATTCAGACACACATTCACACCTGTGGGCAATTTAGAATCACCTATTAACCCCACTAACAACATGTCTTTGGACTGTAAGAGGAAGCTGGAGTCCCCGGAGAAAACCCACACAGACACCAGGAGAACAAGCAGACTCCACACAGAAAGGCCCCATCCAGATGGTGGATTCAAACCAAGGACATTCTAGCTGTGAGACAACAGTGCTAATGACTCTGCCACTGTGCTGCAGGGTCTTTCAAAAAAAGAATAATCATTTTTATAAGGACACTAAAATTTGGTAAAGACTTATTTCACTCAGTTATTGTGAGAAGGCACAACCTAAACAACCAGTTTAAATCATGAGGTAAACACAAGTTCAGGCAGTCACATAGAGAAACAAAAGTTGGAAGTTTGGGTACGCATGGTCAAGTTTTTTGTCTGGTACTGTATTGACTTAGAAACCTCTATTTGGTAAATATTACAGTCACTACTTACTTCAGTTCATTAGAAATTCAATCAAGAGCACGTCTATGAATGGCATACAGATAATCAGTGGTGCAGTGAGAGTCGTGGTAAATATTAATAAAAATATACAGTATATAGAAAAATTATATAAGGTTCTGGATGGAAATACTAAATAAATAATTATGTTAAACCATAATTTACCAAATGCAAGTGTCCTGCTACTCCTGCATCCTGTTGAATAATAATAATAATAATAATAATAATAATAATAATAATAATAATAATAATAATAATAATAATAATAATGCAGACACACAGATTAACTGAGATGTCTGGGTAAACAAGAGTGACAGATGCACAAATGTGGGAAGGAGCTAAACCTATAAGAAAAAATTAATGGTAAAGAACTGGGTGGAAGGAGGGGCATGGAGGAGATTACCTACTATATTAAATGAAAAAATCTGTATTGCATGAATCTGGCACAGAGAGGGAGGGAAGCGACAGAGTGAGAAAGGAAGAGAGAGAGTGAGAGGGGTGTAAAGTAGCAGCATACCAATGAAGATGGGCATGAAATACAAAACGGAGCATAATACTGTTAATTTTAATACTTTCCATGCTTTAAATCATCTTGGTTCTTTTGGTGGAATCAGTAATGGGTATCAACAATTTTAAAATGCCTCGAGGAAAAAGATGGAATCTGGAGCTGAAATAGACAAATGCAGGTGAGTAAAGGCACCAACAACACCGTGTGTGTTTGCTCTGGGTAACTTTACACTATAGTATCATTGTGTATCAGTGTGAGCCACACTGAGACGCTGAACCTGACACTGTCAAACAAGAGCATGTTGCTAACACACATAGATATATTTAGCTGTACCTTCTGCTCTTTGGCCTTTGAGCCTGTCCTGAGCACACAGTGTCGTGCCAGCCGAGCTACGTGAGTGTACAAGCTTTTCTCATTTCTCATTCTAGTTCTTCTCTCTCGTTCATTGTCCTATCAGTGACCCAAAAAATTACCTCAGGAAGCCACCTGGACAGATGTTGCAAAAAAACAGTTTGCATGCTTAAGTTGCCAGAAGTGCAAATAAATACTGTACTGGGATAAAAGAGGTTATGAATGAGACACAACAATTTAAATTTAGACAAATTTGGCAAAATGTTAAGAACAGCTGAAGTTGCTTGTAGAAGTCTTTTCTCTGACATTTTTCACAAGGTTACTCCAAAGTGAGCGAATGGATCCTGTCTATTATAGCAGTCATTTCATTCACTATTCATATTTGCAGATAATTTATATGAAGCTTATGCATAAGTTCAATAAGGAATATCTGTAATTACTCATCCACCTTCCTGAGTGTTTGGCTGCTAGTGTGTTCTTTTGGCAATTATTTGGTTTTTACGAATTTCACAAAAGCAAATGCAAAGTTTCTCCATTCATTTGAATTTTGACAGGAGCATTTTGAATTTGACAAAAAAATTTGATTATTTTTCCTGGAATGTTCCCGCTACAGTGTGATGACATCCCTCACTCTAAATTTTGAGCCTGGAAATATTTTAAAGAAAGACAAAACTGCTTTTTTGTTTGTTTCATGTCCAATCATGTTGCTCTACATGCATAATATTCAATTCAATTTTATTTAAAAAGCACCAAATCACAACAAACAGTCACCTAAAGGTGCTTTACATTGAAAAGTTAAGACCCTACAATAATTACAGAGAAAACACAACAGTCAAAATGACCCCCTGTGAGCAGCATTTGGTGACAGTGGGAAGGAAAAACTCCCTTTTAACAGGAAGAAACCTCCATCAGAACCAGGCTCAGGGAGGGGCAGTCATCTGCTGTGACCGATTGGGGCTGAGGGGAGCGAGACAGGACAAAAGACATGCTGTGGAAGAGAGCCAGAGATTAATAATAACTAATGATTAAATGCAGAGTGAAAAGAGGTGAATGAAAAGAAATGAGTGTTTCTTTACTGAGTTTTGTTATATCCTGGTTCGTTTTGGTTTTCATTATTCATCTTAGTTTCCTATGGCTTACATTTTCCTAGTTCCCTTTGTTCCTGTCTCTCCTGCATCTCTGTCCTGTGTATGTGTGTTTCCATATCCTGGTCAAAAATGACTCCAAGATTTCTTTCCGTGTTACTGGAGGCCAAGGTAATGCCATCCAGAGTATCTGGTTAGACAACATGTTTCTAAGTTTTGTAGGGCTGAGTACAATAACTGAATTTAGAAGCAGGAAATTAGAGGTCAGCTGGGTCAAGTGATGACTTTTTCAGTAATGGTTCAATTACTTGTTCAGTCCCTGTACAACTGCAGAGTGTGGTCCATATTGCTGGCAATAAGTCAATAAGTAAATAAGGGTTTTGGATTTCACCAGGGCTGCCCTTTGTCACCGATTCTGTTCATAATTTTTATGGATAGAATTTGTAGGCGTAGCCAAGTGGCAGTAGGCTTCCACTTTGGTGGCCTCAGAATCTCCAGCTCACAGTGGAACAGTTCACAGCCAAGGGTGAAGCTACTGGAAAGAGAATTAGCACCTCTAACTCTGAGGCCATGGTCCTCAGCTGGAAATGGGTGGAATGCCCACTAAAGCTCAAGGACAAGTTGCTGCCCCAGGTAGAGGAATTCAAGTATCTGGGGACTTGTTCAAAAGAGATGGAAGAAGGGAACGGGAGATTGACAGAGAGATTGGGGCTGCATCTGCAGTGATGCGAACACTTCACCAGTGTGTTGTGGTGAAGAGGGAGCTGAGCGTGAAAGCAAAGCTCTCACTCTGAGTCCCTACCCTCACCTATGGTCATGAGCTTTGGCTAATGACCGAAAGAACAGGATCGTGAATACAAGTGGCAGAAATGAGCTCCTGCTGAAGGCTGGCTGGTCTGTCCCTTAGAGATAGGGTGAGGAGTGCAGCCATTCCGGAGGGGCTCAAAGTAGAACTGTTGCTCCTCCACATCGAAAGGAGGCAGTTGAGGTGGTTTGGGCATCTGACTAGGATGCCTCCTGAGCACCTCTTGGGTGAGGTTTTCTGGGCATTTCCTACCAAGAGGTGGACAAGGTGGGGTGGGTGGGCTCCTTTACATTTTGAGAGAAGCCAGTTGAATCTAACAATAGATTAAATGCAGTGTTGAGGCTGTCATTCTCAGCATCTACATGGATGTTAAAATCACCCACTATAATTATTTGATCATAACTGAGCAGTAAATCAGATAAAAAGTCTGAGAAATCAGACAGAAACTCTGAATAAGGACCAGGTGGATGATAGACAGTAACAAATAAAACAGGTTTTTGAATTTCCCAATTAGGATGGACTAGACTATGAGTCAGGCTTTCAAAAGAATTAAAACTTTTTCTGGGTCTTTGATTAATTAATAAGCTGGAATGGAAGATTGCTGCTACTCCTCCTCCTCGACCTGTGCTTCGAACATTGTGACAGTTACTGTGACTCGGGGGTGTTGATTCATTTAAACTAACATATTCATCCTGCTGTAAACAGGTTTCTGTAAGGCAGAATAAATCAATATGTTGATCAATTATCAAATAATTTACTAACAGGGATTTAGAAGAAGGAGACTTAATATTTTGGGGGGGTTTAATAAATTCAGGCAAATTTCTAGAAATGACAGCTGCTCCGTCCAAAGTGGGATGGATGCCGTCTCTCCTAACAAGACCAGGTTTTCTCCAGAAACTTTCCCAATTATCTATGAAGCCCACGTCATTTTTTGGACACCACTCAGACAGCCAGCGATTCAAGGAGAACACGCGGCTAAACATGTCGCTCCTGGTCTGATTGGGGAGGGGCCCAGAGAAAACTACAGAGTCTGACATTGTCGTTGCAAAGTTACACACCGAGTTAATATTAATTTTAGTGACCTCCGATTGGCGTAACCTTGTGTCATTGCTGCCGACGTGAATGATAGTCTTACCAAATTTACAATGCGAAATGAAGGCATTTTTGTCCTCTTTCATCTAGTGCTATTCATTGCATGAATAGCATTAGAATAGCACATTCAGCCATGCTGAATTGCTTTAAAGCTGCTGTTTCAATGGTCCTGATAGGATTTACAGTTCCCTCATAAATCCCAGCAAAGTGAAGCCTCCTGCTCACAGAGAACAATTATCAAAGAGCTCTCAAAAACTTGGCTGAAAAACACAAGTGCAGTGTTTTTATATTGTGCCCACATCATCATAATTCACACTAAAAATATGAAAAAAATTGTATTTTGTACCTGGGAAGTTGCTGCCGCTCACAGTGAAAGAAGTTTTCCAATTCAACTTGCAGTTTTCACTTGGTAAACTTTTGTTCGAGACCAAAATCTGTTACTTCCTTATGTGTCGTAGTAGCTATTGTTCTCTCAGACAGCTGGTGATGGATCTGAATGACTAATACTAGCTTAAAATAGCCAACGTGGATATCAAACAGCAGTAGGTGCACTGGCACATTCAAAATTTCTTTGCAAAATTTCTAGTTTACATTTGAGGATGAAGGGTTTTATTTGTGAACTTCAATTATTTAAGACATGGGAGTCACAGTTACAGTTAAATCATTTTTTACATAGCAGCCATCTCTGAGTCCTGAGCACATTACAACTGTTTGGACAGCTGGTTTAGAAAATATTGTGCTTGTCAAGTTCATTATTTTTTTTTTCAATATTAATCTTACGTGATTACCTCTTGATCTTATTCCAAATGGTAACTGAATCTTGGCAACCAAATAACTTCTAAATACTCACAGGAACTCACACTGTCTGGATTTCTTGTTTCATATGGGGTGCTCAAGAGTTAGCCACCCATATCAACCAGGAGCCCAGCGATCTTATTAGGATGTAACCCAAAGCTGTGAATTCTGTGACGTAAATGTTTGTCTTCAGAAACTTTACTTTGTGTTTTTGTTAGAATTTTTTCAGGTTACCCCTCCCTACCGCTCCACGCTGCTCCCCACTGGTCGTCACTGCCGCCCCTGGGGTGTGGGTGCCCGTGGGTCCCGGGATGTGTGGCCGGATGTCTCGGCATGGTTTTTGGCCTGCTCCCTTGGCGGCCGTGACCTGGGGGTGGCTTGGGCCTCTTTGGCGCGTGGGGGGGCTCTGCCGGGTGTCGGGCTGCTCTCGGGCGCTTGGGGCCTCGGGGGCCGCATGCCTGGCTCGTGCTGGGGGTGCCAGCCTGCCGGGGGGGGGTGGGCTGCCCGTCGTCTCTGGCTCTCTGGACTCTAGCCCCTGGATTGTGGGGGTTCCGTCTGTAGCCTCCCTCCTTCCTCTTCTGGGGAGTGTACGCGGTTGCCATCGGGATGTGTGGCCCCAAGTCTTCTGGGCTCCTGTGCTGTGGATGGCCTGGGTCCCCTGGGTCCTTCCCTATCTGCCTCTGGATCGCGGGGGGCATGGTTGCAGTTTCTCGCCCTCATTATCGAATACATTGCATGACAAAGGCGCATACACACACATTACTACAAACAATAAACTTGTGTGTGTGTGTTTGTGTGTGTGTGTATATGTAGGTGCATATGGGTGTGTGTATGGATGTGTGTGTGTGTGTGTGTGTGTGTGAGTATATCAACCCCTTTTATTTTTTTATTTTTTTTCTATCTCCTTTCTTCCTTTTCTCCCCCCCCCCCCCCCCCCCCCCCCCCTTTTCTCCCCCCCACCTCTTGTTCTTGCCCCTTCCTTGTTGCCTGTCAGACTTGGCATGAATAACTAAATAAAAAGATAAATAAATAAAAATAAAATTGCAAACATTAACAAGAAGAGCCTATAGGAAACATATAGAGCTGTTCTTGTCAAAGCAAATATGTTTGGTACATCAGTGCATTCGGATCATCATTCCGATTGTGAAAGATGCCAGACATGACAGGCTAAAAAAAAAAAAAAAAAAAAAAAAAAAGAATTTTTTCAGGTTTTGATTGCAGTAGAATTTCTTTCTCACAATATTAGGGACATCACAACACTGTGTGCCACTTTTGATTTCAGGCATGAAGCCAGCAGCAGCACACAAGTTTTAGTAGCGGTCTCCTGATAGCAGTCCCCTTTGATGACTACAACCAGCTGCCTCGCCTGCACACATGAAAGTTTCTGGTGTGGATTGACAACTTCTGGTGTTGAGTTATCCTTTGGAATATGGTGCCATCATAGTAGTGTATCCTGTCACTCCTATAAAAACATTCTTTTTTTAAATTTCAGATGTGTAAGCACAGTTTTTGTGAAAACAATTTTGTACATTCCATTCCACACAATATCAAATGGGTACACAACAATATAATCACAGTTAATAACACAAGTGTATTATAATGCACATCAATTATAACACGCTATCACCCCTAAGTTTAACTGTAATAGTAAAACCACATCAAACAATAATCACAGTTCTGGTCAGAAGTTAATATAGATGATCAGTAACAAGAACTTAGCAGGCCTTGGTCTTCTCAAGTTGAAAGAGTCTTCAGCACCATTTATTAAAAGTTTTAAGTGAGTGTACAGTACCAGTCAAAAGTTTGGACACATGCATCTCATATGAATGGGTGTGTCCAAACCTTTGACTGGTATTGTACATATTTGAGGCTGTATGTATAATTTTGACCTTGTGTGGATCAGAGAAAATCCAAAATAAATTCAAACTTGTACCCAATTCTTGTTTTTAAAGTCATTAAAGATGTATACTTATGTACAACTCTAACCCACCCTGGAAAAAAGAAGAGTTCAAAGAAATCATTAAAAACTCCAAATTTCCATGACATTCATGAGTGGATGTAAACGTCTGACCACAACTGTAGGTTCAACAACATTGTGATGACAGAGCTGAGTATATGAAGTAGGCTTGATTGTACAAGTGGTTGCAGCCAGTGTGGCTTTTATAGGGCAGTTGTCTCTACCCCTGCAAAAAAGCACACACAAGCAGGGAAAGAGGAGATCTGGACGGCTGGATGGAAGGGGAGGCAGAAGTGGGACGTGTGGGACTTCTCTGTCAGGACCTAAACTGAGTATGGATGAGGTTCGGAAAATTCATATTGGCTGACATTGTGTTGCAGGAGGTCTGTAGTGATGGAAGGTGTCAGCTGGGTCACTGTGTGGTGGGGCAGAAGAGGAGAGCTGCTGCTCTTCTGGATTTCCATCATAGGTGAGTCATTACTGTGTGAATTCCATTACTGTTTCCCAGAGCTGCTCACTTCTGATTTTTTCATGCTCCTTCTCATCTCTCATTCTCTCATTTCAGTTTATATTTTCACCTTTTCCCAAAGATTCCACCCTTGAATCACTGTGAATAATATTTACTGACTGTTATTATAGAAATAAGCATGAATTTGAAAATTAAGACACCAAATCCCTACTACTTCTTTCTATAGTTTCTATATCACATATCACTACTTTTCATTACATACTGAACCATGATTGGCTCCATATTAACTATGATACCATAAATCCTACAGGTACATCCAGGTGTTAAACAGACATTTCAAGAGCGCCTACAGCAGATTAATGTGGGAACAAAATGCACATGCATCATTCTGCACATTGAAGTCAACAACATCACACAGAAACATATGTGAGAAAACAAGTTCCATGTTAAGTCAGCTACAGACTCTCCTCTGGTAATCACCGCAGGCAGATGAGTATTTAGACATGAAACATCCAGAGAAGACTAGGAGGTGATCTGATACTGACAGTTTTCTAAGCAACATTTGATCATTTATGAACTAATCGTGAGGTCATGTGACCCACCCTAAAACATATTGCAGAAAAGGAAAATTTGGTGTATAAAATCTGGAAATAAACTGTCTGGCATTCTCAGGTTCATGTTTTCTCCATAATGTTCCAACAAAAACATGCCCTTTAACATCAATATTATGTCATAGTGAGCAACAGATTCCTTTCTCGTGTTTTAAAAATTATGCATCATGTAAATTGCTAGTTAGCATTGTTAGTGTAGTTATCACTTGTTATGTGTAGCCTACAGTCTGCATAAAATAAGGTGTGACTGCAGAATTTCATGTTTAAGCTTGCTGTAGAAGTGACAGGGGTGTTTTACAGTGTTTATATGCTCTGAAGGCACAAAGCTGACAGGCTGTTAGTTTAGCATGCTATACCATGTCCAGGCACTTTGACTCATCCCACAGTATCATGCCACAAGTGGAGAAAATCAGGTTATACAATTATTACAATTTTTTTTTTTACTTTAGAGGTACTCTATATTTTTTGAATTACAAATTAAACTTTACAGTGGATTTCCTTAAAACATTCCTCCCTTTTATTTAATGCTTGGTGAATTCAGGGTCACAGGGGTGGGGGGTGTACACACAAGACAGGTCATAGGTACATCACAAGATCAATTTGGAATCACCAGTTAACCAAACATGCTGTGGGAGGAAATAGGAGTGCACACAGAGAACCAGCACAGTAAACTGTAAAGTCTGCACAAATCCCCGGCTGCCCAGCAGATTCAACTCCAGGATCTTCTTGCTGTGAGGTGACAGCTCGGTGTAATTAGTTATCCATCCACCCATCCATCCAACCATCCATCCATTCACTTATTCTGTTTAGGGTCGCAGGGGGGCTGGACCCTATCCCAGCTGACATAGGGAGGGTACACCCTGTACAGGTCACCAGCCTGTCACAGGGCCAACACAGAGAGACAGACGGCCGTCCATACTCACATTTGCACTCTCATTCACACCTGTGGGCAATTTAGAGTAGCCAATTAACCTAACCCCAGTAAGTGCATGTCTATGGACTGTGGGAGGAAACCGGAAATTAGTTATAATAAATATAATTAAACTGGAAATAAACAAAAATAATTATGCTATAGTCTGAATTATTAGCACTAGACAAAGGGACCAAAGCATTGCTATCTTGTTTTTATAAAATAGTAATTGAAAATAAGATGTGACAAATTTCTTACCCAAATTCACCCGTGACTACTGAAAATTGATTTGACCCATCAATGAATGTATTCTTGATCGCATGTCTTGGTGCAGTCCCTCAGTTCATTCTCTTTTTGAGTCCCGATGTTTTAGCTCAGCCCCCTATCTTCTGATTGGCTGCCCCTCTCAAACAAAAGATTTGAATAGCAGGTAGGTGGGGGTTGCCCTGTTATATACACCAACATCATTATTCAAAATTGTCACAGTTGTGGGTTTTGAACCTTGACATTTGTATTCTTGAACTAAGTATTCCACCCATTCATCCAATTCAGGCTTGCAGTGGGGCTGGAGCCTATCCCAGCTTTCACAGGGCTATCGTCTCTTTGTACCTTGACTTTAGTTTTACTTTCTCTGTCTTGTCATCTTGATTGGTTTCAGCTGTTTTGTTACACTGGTGTTTCCAGTTCCACCAATTACCTGCTCTGTGTGTTTGTGAAGACTTTTGGAGTTTGACTTTCTTGGACTTCTGCACTTAGCTTTATTAAAGTTTAGTTTTTTGCTCTTCACATCTGACTTGTGAGCCCTGCATTTGGGTCATTTCTGCCAAAACATGACCGTATGCTCTGACCATAAAATGACATCACACAGACTCAACCATTAAGGAGCAGTTAAAGCATTTTGAAAGTTAATATTTTGTATCAAGAGACATTTAATTTAAGACATTTAAGCATGTTGCCCAAAATATACAGAAGCTGTGTTTATATGGAGAGAACCCACAGAATCTTGGTTTATTCGACCCTTGCTTCATCCTCCCTCAGCAACCCAATTTTTTTGCCTCACAGCTTCAACCAGTTAGCCCCTCTTCATCACTGCAGCAGTGACCCAGCACATTGCCAGTCTTTTAGCCACTAAGGAAAGCACAACAAAATGGGCTTGCCTAAAACAATCTAGAACAGTGGATTTAAAAAAAGTCACTATCCTCTATCCTAGATATCTCCATACCTCCACAGGTATGTCATCTGGACCAACTACCTTTCCACTCTTCATCCTCTTCATAGCTGCCCTCACTTTCTTCTAACTAATCCTCTGCACTTCCTGATTCACTAACTGTTCTCCTCTCTCTCCCATTTTCTACATTTCTCACTATTCCTTCCATCTTCTCGATACATTCTTCACTCAGTTCATTTCCATCTCTATCTGCAATTACACTAACCTGCTACACAACCTTTCCATCTTTCTGTCTCGCCAGTCAGTTACTTTTTTCCCTCCTTGGTGTCCAGCCGTCCATATAACTTACTGTAAGCGTTTTCCTTTGCTTTTGTCACCTCTCTTTTTGCCTTACTCCAAGACTTCCAGTACTCCTGTCTACTTTATTCATCTCCCTGACTATCTCACTTTTTCTTTGCTAACCTCCTCCCATGAATCCTTTCCTGTGCTTTCCTGAATGGGACCCTCTGGCTCTGCACTCATGGCTCAGGTTCTGGTGGAGTGGAATTCTCTGTGGACACAGGAAGTCCAGGATTCTCTGACAACATCCTTTGTGTTGACCACACAATGAGTGTAATCCTGAAGCTAAGCAAAGGCCTCCTCCAACTCCTCAGTAACAGCACTTGAGTCAGCAGGGTCCCTGTTTTGGTTGAGTCCTACTGTCAAGGAACAGTTGTATGGCAGGTAGAGTGTGGACCCAAATAGTGATGGCAGTGTGACACTGAAGCTTCGATATGTGCGTCGAACCCTGGACTTACAATTCCACAGAACCACTGCTTTGAAGCTCGCTTTGGGGGGAAAAAAGTCATGTAACATACGATGTCTGAACCAGCAACTGCTTCATTCCCTAAATGAATCACCTGACAGATTCACAGTTCAGTCAGGTGATTCACTGACACCGCCACATCTCGTTATGAGCAAAAAAGAAACTGATTCAATCTAAAAACTACGGCGACCTGAAAAAGTTTTGCAGGATCTGCAAAAGTTTTTGATTTAAGGCACACTTCTCCTAACAGCCACTCACCTTAGAAACAATCACAGTGATGGAGGACAGTCACCAACGGGAAAGATTCATAGTGAGACAGGACTGGAAAATTAAAACAGGATGTAACTAACACTGTTTTAAGGTTAATGAATGTCTCCCCAGTCCTGGCCAGATATACACTGCTCAGAAGGAACAATTTTTAATCAGAGGTTAGCATCAAGTCAGTTAAACTTCTGGGATATTGATCTGGTCAGTTAAGTAGTGGGGGTGGTGGTGAGGGATGTTAATCAGTTTCAGCTGCTTTGGTGTCAAAAATGAGGCAACCCCCAAAACACGAAAGGCTTTACAGGTGAAGCCTGTGAAGCCTTTTCTTTTTCACAAGTTTTGCATTTGGCTGGGGTCAGTAGCATGAGGCCATGCCTGGACCCTTACCTCCTTCAGGATGGCACATCAATACGTACAATTGCCAGAAGTTTTAGTCTCGAGAGCATGGAGGAGATTCTCCATTCAGGCAGTTACTCTAGGTGAGCTGGACAGAGCCACAGAAGGTCCTTAACCCACGTTGCGAGTGTATGCAGGTAGTTCCTGGAGAATAAAAGAACTGATACCATTGACTGGCCCCCATACTCCTCGCCTGACCTAAATCCAATAGAACACCTGTGAGACATTATGATTTAGTCCCTAAGACTCCACCAGGTTGCACCTCAGACTGTCCAAGAGCTCAGTGACACCCTGGTCCAGATCTGGGAGGAGATCCCCAGGACACCATCTGTCATCTCATCTCGGGAGCCTTGATGTTGTCAGGCATTCATACAAACACGTGGAGCCACACGTACCATTTTGAGTTGCTGCTATGAACTTTCTTCCTTTTTTCCACTTTGATTTTCAGGGTGTCTTTGCCCTCTGTAGGCTGATGATTTTCATTTCCATCACAGGATGTGGCATCTCTTAATACCTAACACATTACCCAGTCGATATCAGCATAACTTTTTCCCTCATTGAGATCTGATGTTTTGAATTGTTTTTGAACAGTGTATATTGCAGAAAGGAAGGCAGTTCCTACAAGCCTCAGCAAGTTTTATATTTATGACCTTGTGACATAAAATAAATTGTGTTTAACCGGCGTCTTCTCATTTTTTTTTTACTCATTCAGTCCCTCCATCCCTTCTGCAATCCCCTCTTCCTCTCTCCCTGCCAGTTCAGATGTCAGTCACTCCTCCATCTTGGAAGTTTCTCCCTCTGTCCCAAGCAGAGCTGGGCCCTCTTTTCTCCAACTCTAGCCCTTTTGCCTTTTCTCAGAGTATGTTCATGCTGCCCCCACCAGGCTGGGGACCCCCACCAGGCCTCCAGGCTTCATTTGGCCCTTATTCTGTGACACAGGTAAGAGGAAAATGACAGATAATGAAAGATGGAGATGGAACTGAAGGAAAAAAAAAACAAACAAATTCTTCAATGCCTACAGTATATCTTTTTTCTTTCTTTTTTTACAGCTTATATCAGAGCTTGTCCTCCCTTCCTCTCCCTCTCTTTCTGCCTCCCTCCTCTCAGACAATGTGGAACGAGAGAGGGATAAGGGAGGTCAGGAGAGGTTCAGGGTGAGGGTACTGTTCCACAAGCGAGGCAACATCAGTGCTGATCTGCGGACCTGCATCACTCTACTTGCTTTCAAGGAGACAGAGGAGCACAAGGCCTCCTGTACCACACAGGTGAGGGACAGATTCTCTAATGTTTTCTTTGTCTGTCTTTCTTAGCCATTTGTTTCCCTACTTCTTCTTCCTTTTATCGGTCCATCACTGTTTTTGTTTTCCAGCCTCCTTTAGGATTATGTGTGGTAACTCTGACACTGCCAAGTTACTGGTTCAACAATCCACATGCCAATCAATCACATCCGTGGCACAGTAACACCCGCCATACACATTCCTGGATGCAGAAGCGGAAGTGGGAGCGGGGCATACACCATCAAGGCAACCGCCAGCACGCAACTTCTCCATCTCTGAGGTGAAGTGACAAGATTGTGTTACTAAAACTGGTCGGAAATGGATTTATATACTTATATTATTACCTTGCCCACTGATAGGTGGAGGGAGGTTATATTTTCAGTCGCTGTTTCTCTGTGTCTGTTAGCAGGATAACTCAGAATATTATGAATGGATTTCATTGAAAATATTTGGAGTTGTTGGGGGTACAAGAAACAATTGAGTACATTTTGGTGGTGTAGTATCAGCACATGGAAAATCTGGGGTGGGCAAGGTATGCACTCCAATGAGTGCCCTTCTAGTTATTTATATACTTTTATAGAGTGCGTATCTAGTTTTACTGACCACTCAAAGTACTTTAGACTATGAGCTACATTAAGTTAAACTTCAAATGAAAGATGGCATTGATATTTCATGCATTAATGTGGGGAAGGTTACAGTTTCTTTATCACTCCACACATATATGACCATCTGTCATTTGTCAGTGCAGTTACATTTGTTCTGCATGTCACCATGTATTCCCGTTCTTTTTATTGCAGTGCTGCATTTAGATTTTATTAACATGCCAACCTTTAACCTCAGCGACGCTTAAAAACATTTAGTAATATTTACTTTTTTTTGTGATTCAACATTTTAAATGCACAATTTGAAAATCAATTAAAACACACACATATATACACAGGTTTGACTTTCACCAAACAGCCATGTGTTGTGAACCTGTGCATGGCCAAATGAGTGTTCTGTCTGACAGTACATGTATGTTTCATTTAGATACCATCCAACTGTAGATGCTCCACAGGCCCTCAGAAACCAACGGGGTCCCATGAAAAACCAAATACAGCTGTACTACTCAGTAGCTGACCTAAAGACAGCAGCAGGGTATGTATGCAGCTTTATTCTATGTTCTGTGTGCTTTCCAAATACCACACTGACTCTGAAACATTTGGGGTTCAGCATCTTGCCCAAGTACAGTTTAAGCATGTAAGCAATGACTTTTACAAAGGTGATGCCTGCGCTCCTGGAATGGGGGTGGGGTGGTGGGTGGTGGGGTGTCTCCTCCTCAATCTTTAACAAGACCAACTGGACCACATTAAAACATAGTGTTCTGACAGCCTAACTATTTACTATTAGACACTGATGGGTGGTGGAAGTATTTTTTAGAACAATTAGAAAAAGTAACAATAAAACACTAACTGTATTACTGTATAATTAAACATAAATTATAAAAAGTAATGGTAATTATTCCGCAGCAAAATGTTCCCCATCAGTATTATATAAATCAGTATTACTGGTGCAGATTTTTAAGGTTGAATCAATTTTAAACATGTATTTATACTATTTAATCTCCATCAAATTCTATAAAATGGAGCCATGCTTTGTAGGCCGTATATAACTGAAAAAACAAACAGACAAACATTTTTAATCAGCACTGACTCACAGGCATACTCATTGATTTAAAAAATTACAGTAAGTATATTTATTTAAGAAATTAAAGACTTGATTAGTATGACATGTTAACTGTTAATATCTCCAGGGGGATTAAAAATATTAATGAAAAATGAAGGTGGTGTAAAAAAAAAAAAAAAGTTGATTCAACTTTATACATTTGATAAACCAAGGGATTTCTATGAAATGCTGATCTGAAGTCTGCACTTGTTCAACCTCCCTGTTTCATTAAACAGGGCATGGCAGGAGTTCCTCTCTCCATCATCAAAGCTTGCCCCGCTAATGTGAGAAATTCATTATTAAAAGTTTACTTGCTAATGCTAGCTCTGGTTTCACACAAAGTGCAGATGGTAACTGATCTCAGAGCTGTGAAAGCAGAGCCAGCAGCAGCTTGTCTAGCATGCTCCCATCAGCATTCTCATGGACATGGACATGCCCATGAGAATACCTACCCCCTACAGATTTATGTAATTGAGCGATAAATTTATCCTGCCTCCAGAGACAATAGCCAGCAGTGGCCACAACATGGCAGTGATGTATGTAAAGAGGCATGAGAGAGGTATGTTTATTTGATGTCTATTTTTAGATTTCAGTGGACAAGCACTGCTTGCCTTGCTTTCCCTGATGGAACGCCGCTGCTTTATTCCATACTGGTACATCTCCAAAACACTAAACAGTGAAAAGGGGGATTTTTTTTTTCATAACTGAATTCAGGAAGGTAAAGTTTAATGGATTCTATAATCATTAGAATATTTAATATATAATAAATGTAAGTAAATTACTTTTCACATTAATGTAGTGTCTGGCCAAATGAGCTCAAGCCAAAAGACTATATATATAAAGGTCCTTTATTCTGATGAAACTGGGTTCTTAAAACAGAGACAATTTAAAAACCTTAAAGAAAAAAATCTGTCTCTAATTGAGTGCGCCAACAGTGGCTAGATTTCCTGTTAAACCAAAAAATAAAAATAAACCTGCATCAGCTACAAGAAAATCCACACAGTTATACATATTAAACAGTGAAATACACACAGTACTAACTTCTAGTGCATCGCTTTGGGCCCCACTCACAAAAGCACATCTGATATGGTCCAACAGTTTTACAACAAACAAGAAAAAAATTAAAGAAAAGGCATCATCCTCACTCAAGGTCAGAAAGTTAAAACATAAAATAACCCAATAAAATACACTGCAAATACCATGTAAGGCAAGGAAAACACATGGCCCCCATCCCTTCAGGAATGCAAGATCATAGAGCCTTCAACCACACTTAATACAGACATATAAAATATATACACATATACAGCTTGACCTAGAGCTACATACATATAAGCATATGTGAAATTTTACCTAAAAATCACCAGCTTGTTCCAAAAGCCGAGTGTGGCCTTCTGCTTGGTCTGATTGAGCAAAAAAACTGAACTTCCTGTTTCCTGTGGAGGTTTTTGTAGTTCTCCCCACCCCCACCCGAAGCACCTACTGGAAATGAAAAACATCTTCCCACCCATTTTCCACCCAGCTACATGAAAATGAGGCATACACGAGGCCTCTGGCCTCTAACTTTAAACTGTCCATTTGTCACAACTTATCCTTTTAGATGTGTGGAGGGCAGGGATGTGAAATCCCAGAGGCAACTCTTCTATATCAAAGCAGTGACACTGAGGGAGGCCGAAGACAAGGGAAAAGAGCAAAGCAAGTCCAAACAAAAAGGAGCCTGTTTGAGTGGGCAAGAAGAGGAGGAGCTCACTGTGGACCCTCATGTCGTGATTTACTACCACAGAGGCCCAGTCCTGATAGGACAGCCAATCAGAGTGTCAGTGAATCTGAGAGCTAACATCAGTGGTCAGTTTGCAGTCATTAGGTAATTACAAAACAACATTAGTAAAACTCTTCTTTCATGTCTAAAGCTGCCATCATGTAGCCATTTGTTCTTTTTTTGTCTTTAGGATGAAAGTGAAGAAGGGCCTGGTGTCAATGGTGGCCCAGAGAACTCTGACCTCTGACATGTGGGCAGTGACCCTAGAGAAAACACAGGCCTCCAAACATGATGTGTTGTCCATCCTCTGCCACAAGCAAAGAACACTAAAGTCTCATGAGTAAGTTTAACTCCACCTTGTTTCAGCATATCAATAAAATATTAAAGTCACCTATCTTTATTAAAGGAGGTGCTTGCAATGACATTAATTCAGCATGACAGTGAATCCTTAAAGTCAATTGCATGCTTCAACAGTATATTTCATATTGTATACATATTTGCAAATCCACTAAAACTAGCAAAGGAGACCAGTGATGTGTGGCTTAACTGATGAATGTATGTTAAGTCAGTTTGTTGTGGGGTTTTTGTTTTGTTTAGTTTGTTTAGTTATTTAAAAAAAATCATTTTATCTAACTGTTGCACTTTTGTTGTTGATTCTTGATCAAGCAGCACAGTAAGACCAGTGCCGCTTGTCCAGCTCACAGGATGGCTCATTTTAATGGAAAATTTGGTTGCAACTTGTTTAATTTAATGCAGTTGAAAAGAGGCATCATTTGTGTTTTTACAACATTTCACTTGTGAGTTATTGATCTGGAAAGCTTGAATCAAAAAATATCTTTCCAACTTCCCAAAAGTCTGCAGCTCCCTGTCACACACATCCAACATGCCACACACACATTGCTCAGCCCACCATTAATTATTTTGGTGTGTCTAAAGACTCACTTTTACTGTATCTTTGTAGTAAGGAGAGGTGAAGTGGTGAAGCAGCCACTAAGATAGCAAGCTAATTTATTCACTGACAGGTAACCAGGTTTTTTATGAAGGAAGAAACCTGAAACACTTTAATTAAAACAGTAAGACATTTAATGTATTAAAGAATCAGAAAAAAATACACACATGGCCATGTGGGGACTCTCTGAGCCCGTGTTCCTGTCTAACCATAACATTTTTATACAGCCTGTTATCTAAACAAACAATCTCTGGGCGCTATGAGTTGACCTTCGTCATTCAGTCTTGTTCAAGCTGGTTTTTTCATGACCCAGATTCCTCTCGGTCATGAGCACATCTTCTTCCTGATGTTCTAATTTAATCAATACAGTGAAATCTTGTCCAGATTAATCACAGAACATGGTGACATTGGTGATGTTTTAATTGTATGTTTGGTGGCCAGTCTTCAAGATAAGATGCACTGAAACAGAAGAGTTAGTCTAGTACTTTCTGATCTGTTGCTCTCTGTCTAATGTATTATTTAATTGTTTATTATCTGGTTGATCCACTGTTAATTATTTAATTTACTGGAGTTTGCCTTTAAACATTTGTCCTTTATTCACTGAGTAAAAAATAATCCCTAACATTACCATGTGCTTCCTCTGAGAATAGAAGTGCACAGTCCTTGAAGTGGAATTCAAGGGACCACATTTGTGTCAGTTTGCTGAATGTTACAGGTATGGAACAGGAGCTTCAGGACTATGGTGTTGAACACAATGGTTACCTGTGAAGTGTGATGTACTATAAAACAGGAACCTAAGCCATCCTAGTCACACTGTTGTCCTGGAAAGCTGACAGTGGGAAAACATACTCTGTAAAATAAAAACTAACTCTGAGGACTGTGACCTAAGAAGAAGTAATGAGTGTTTATTTGTACTGGGAACTTGATCTCTAATCTCTGTCGACAGTCCCACTCTCCTCCAGCAGGTGGTGTGTTTGTCAGTTGATGGCTTGAGGCGGAGCTTTGGTGTTGCCATGATGGTGTCCGCAAACTGGTGGGTGGAGTACTCGAGACATACTACCCACTCATCACTGCATGGTGAAGTAGTGAGCATCTTTTCATTCACTGATCGTCACATCTTTGGCATTGCACCAATCACAGAGGTACTCGATACTTTTGAAGTCATTCATTATCCATCACATGTCATCTGATTGTTTGAAAGTGTTTCCTGCTGGTCTGTCTGCAGAGCGACACAGTGATCAACACAGCCATACTGAACAACGAGCCAGTGTTGCTGCCTGTCATTGTCCTGGCCATAAGCCATGACGAGAGGGTGTCAGATGTTACCTCCGCAGTCACATGTCACTCCATCAATGAGAATGCTATCAAGGTGCAGTTGACAACACACATTGTTAAAATGGCTGACACTTCACAATATCAGGAACACTTTAGGTGTTATATAGATCCGTTTATTTTCCATTTTTAGCTTGACCAAAGCAATACTTTGGGTAAAACTCAAAAACTACTGTGGTCTGACTCAAATTCCCCTCCTCATCTAACAGTTCTGATAAGAGGTGGAATGTTCATCAGCAGCTAGGTCAAGGGAGATCAGTTCAACACAGATCAGTAGAAGACAGGACAGTGGGGGTATAGAGCATCTGTTTACAAAACATCCAGGAGAAAAAAGAGATAAGTGACAGCCCAAGGCCGTCAGGGAGCCAAATTTCTGATTCTGCAACTTTTTTTGGTACAGGCTGTAGCGATTAATTTGTTGACAGCCTTTAGTCTTTCTGGCAAAAGTCTAAAGGCGAAAGTCTTTAGTCTTCTCAGTGGCGAAAAAAATCCAATTATCCGAATCCTCTTGGTTTGTTCCTTTGCTGTGCAGAAACAGATACATACATCTCCAAGATCTTACCCCTCCGAATCACCTCCAGATATGGCTAGGGTCAGTGTCACTACTGGTAACATGAGGCCGTACCTGGACCCTACAGTGGTTGCCCAAGTAGTCCAACTCCTCCAGGATTACACATCAATATGTACCATTGACAGAAGGTTTGCTGTGTCCCCCACAGTTGTCTGACCTAATTCCAGTAGAACACCTCTGGGACATTATGTTTTAGTCCATCCAACACCACCAGGTTGCACCTCAGCCTGTCCAGGAGCTCAGTGATGCCCTGGTCCAGATCTGGGAGGACAACATCCAGGCATGCATACAAGCATGTGGGGGCCACACAACCTACTGAGTACCATTTTGAGTTGCTGCAATGAAATTTTGGAAAAATGGACTAGTCAGCTGCATCATTTTTTCACTTCGATTTTCAGGGTGTCTTTGAATTCAGCCTCTGTAGGTTGATAATTTTCATTTCCATCAAACAATGTGGCATCCTTTCATTCCTAACACATTACACAGTCCATATCAGTAAAGATATCCAGCACGATTTTTTTCCAATTGAGATTATTTAATTTTTTTGAGCAATGTATATTGCTTGGCAAAGCATGGTACAACAATACTTAAAAACAGCTCTCCCCCAAATTATACATACATGTTTATCCATTTTGATAATTTTGGTGGTATTTTCCAGTTTTGGAATATGGGCTGAAGAGATGTCTTTGTTCCCCTGAATATAATAAAACTACATTGCACTCAATTTGAGTGCAATGTGTCTTTTCAAAAATCACAACCCAGTTATGAACCAATACTTTACCTTCATCTAACAAACTACATTTCCAATAGTGAATCTAAGAAATTAGAATAGAATAGAATAGAATAGAATGCCTTTATTGTCATTATACAGGATGTACAATGAGATCGGAGGGCCACTCCTGTTCAGTGCCATGTAACAGAAAATCAAACTCTCTAAAATGAAAATAAAAATATTATAAAAATATTATAATCTAGTATAATCAATATGATCAAGAGATATACAGAAAATAAACAATGTGTAAAATATACAAAAAATAGAATGTATAAAAATATATACATACATACCTACATTGGTGCATCTGTACATTGTAAGAAAGTAAATGCGTGTATACATATAATAATGAAGATGATGAATATTGCACTTGGTGAATGAATATTGCACTAGTGAATGAATACTGGATATTACACAATATAGGAATGTTAGATATTGTTCAGTATGAATAATATAATATTGCACAGAGATGTGGGTGTTGCACAGTTACAGTGGGTGAGTGTGAGAGTTCAGGGTGGTGATTGCTCTGGCGAAGAAACTGTTCCTGAGTCTGTTTGTTCTGGCTTTGATGCACCTGTAGCGCCTGCCAGAGGGCAGCAGGTCAAACAGGTCAAAGCCAGGGTGTGAGCTGTCCTTGATGAGTTTGATACAAATCTAAAAAGCATGTAAGATGGCTAATTTAAAATTAGTTCTAAAAGGCAACAAATGCAATGGTTTGAAATAGTATATATAAAATAAATTGCATATGCTGTATGTTTTGTAAATTGTAAGTTTTCTCTTCCACACAGGTCTCGAGTGATTGTTCTACTCTCTATGTTGATGGCAGCGAATCAGGACTGGGCTCAACCTGTGCAGTGGTGGAATTTCATCTGGGCATGCTCAGTGGGTCTGTGTGTCTGGAGGTTTGGGCTCCATCGGTGCCTCTGCGTGTGTCCTTGGCAGACCCTGTTCTCAATGTTATTGATGGCTGGAACCTGTTCACAGAGAAAGGGTAAAAACTAGGCCCACTGCTGCTTTAACTTGCCTTATTATACTCCTTTGTATCTGTGTGTCTCTACTCTCCACTGGAGACTTAATTTCCTTAAAGGCCTCTTTAACCACACTGTTTTCTCTAATGCTTGGTTCAAGCAACACAATACCTGCACGAAACAGACAGCATGTGAGAACTGAAAAGGGCTCTTAGGCTCAACAATTTTATTTAGTTAACAATTCATCATGACTCCAAAATCCTCCAGTCTAACATTATTTTACCAGACAGAACTACTGCGCAGTCTGAAGGCAGTGTATTTAATGTACATTATCACAGAACAGCTGTGAAACCTCTTTGCAGCTTGTTCTATGATAATGTACATACTATATTCACAGCTGGCACTCCTGGAGAGAAAAGAAAAACTACACAATAATCTTGTAACCTTTTTTACCAGAAATGGGAAACATGATCAAACACAGTATTAGCGACAGTGTGAGGAACTTTACTTGCTATAAAAACTATGTTGTGGCCCTTCAATGAATTTTCTGAATTAATCTTCCTGTCATCACTCTTATGATTTTCCGTTTCTTGGAGACCAGAGCCTGCAAATATAGTTTAGCTGGTGCTTATGAGCTCTGGAAATATGAAGATAATCCACAAGTAGTGTGTATACAGTAATGTTCATGCACATATGACCAAGATTTTTTTTTTTTTCAGTCTTAAAGGCTGTGGCTGAGAGCTAAACAATACAAAGTTCTAACTATCAAATTTGCGATGCTGTACATTCTAATAAACAAATACACAAGGCTAGATTATCATCCAGGCAAATTCAGTAACAGACGCAGAGCCATAGATTACCGAGAGCCCCAAAGGCCCCAGATTCATTGAGCATCTTTTGTTTTTTGTAATCCTAGTGACAGTCTTAAGCCCTGATAAATGGAGAGGGTTGTGTCAGGAAGGGCATCTTGGACAAATCATACATGTGGATCACCAGTAAGATTTCCATACTGGGTGGGTCTGAGCCCAGGTTAACAACAACCACCTCTGGTGCACTTGGCTAATAGGGTGCCAATCGAAATTGTGCTACTGGCCAAAGACAAAGGAAAAGGACAGGAGGAAGTCACTTTAGGGGGCGGCAAGAGAGAAGGAAAGACAGGAGAGTGGAAGTGAGAATAGGGGCTTTAAATGTATGGACTATGACTGATAAAGGCAGAGATTTGGCTGATATGATTGAGAGAAGGAAGGTAGACCAGGTGGAAGGGAAGCAAGACCAGGATCACTAGAGGTGGATTCAAACTGTTCTACCATGGTGTAGATAGGAAGAGCAATGGAGCATGGGTAATCTTAAAGGAAGAGTATGTGAATCGTGTTGTGGAGGTTAAGAGAGTGTCAGCCCCACAAGTTGGATGTCAGTTAGAAGAGAAAGAATAATTCTGCAGTAAGTTGGATGATTAGAGCAGACTTCAGTGGACACGTAGGTGAAGGGAACAGAGGTGATGGGTAGGTATGGTGTTAAGGAGAGGAATGCAGAAGGACAGATGGTAGTGGATTTTGTAAAAAGGATGGAAAATGCTGTGGTGAACAAACACTTCAAGAGGGAAGAACATAGTGATGTAAAAGTGTGGCGAAAGGTGCACACAGGTAGACTACATCTTATGCAGAAGATGCAATCTGAAAGAGATGGGAGACTGCAAGGTGGTGTTGGGAAAATGTAGTTAGCCAGCATCAGATGATAATCTGTAGAATGACTTTGGACATCAAAAAGTGGAAGTGAGTGAAAGCAGAGACAAGATTAAATGGTGGAAGTTGAAGAAGGAAAAATGCTGTGCTGAGTTCATGGAGGAGTTGAGATGGGCTCTTGGTGGTAGGAAAGAGTTAACAGATAACTGGTAAAGTACAGCTGTAGTGCTGAGGGAAAATACCAAGAAGGTGTTTGTGTATCCTCTGGACAGAGGAAAGAGGACAAGGAGACTTGGTGGTGAAATGAACAAGTACAGGAAAGTATTCAAAGGAAAAGGTTAGCAAAGAAAGGTGGAATAGTCAGAGAGGAAGAAAGTAGACAATGTATGTGATGCTGGACACTAAGGAAGGAGAGAAGGACTTGTATCAGTTGGTTAAGGAGAGAGATCAAGCTGGAAAGGATGTGCAGCACTTTAGGGTAGTTAAGAATAGACATGTAAATGCACTAAGGATAGAAAAGAGCGTGTTGAGAAGATGAAAGGAGAATTTTAAGGAGCTTATGAATGAAGAAAATGAGAGAGAGGAGAATGGATGAAGGACAGTGAATCAGGAAGTTCAGCAGGTTGGTAAGAATGAAGTTCTCAAAACCAAAAGGTGGAGAACTGAACAACCCTTTCGGATGAGAGGTGAATCGTCTTTGAGAAACAAAAAGAAGTCCAGTCGCCCCTTTTTCAAGCTCCAGAGACCATGTGAAGTTCTCCATGACACTGTTGCTAGAATACAGGTTAAACATCCAGAGGCACTCTTCATAATTTCAGAAGACTTCAATCATGTTTCTCTCTCCTCCCACCTGACTGGAAGCCATCCTGAACAGCTCTGATCACTCACTTTATAGCATCTTTATGGAACAGAAAACATCAGTACTGGAAGACTCCTTTCACTCCATTGTAAAACAAAGATATACAGAAAATCATGATACCCACAGACATCAGGCTTTTTCATACAAATGGCAGATTAGCAATGTCAGAGACATGAATTTCCCGCTGGGATTAATAAGGTTATTCTTATTCCTGTCTAATTAATTGTTAAAAGCGTTTTACGTTTTTCTAGCAAACTGGTGGACTTTGACATAATTTTACAACAGTCTATGCAGTCCTGTGAAAAAAAGTACATCCGTACTGTTAATCAAATCCACTTGATCAACTGATTATCTATAAGTGTGACCACCTCTGTAAAAGCACAAGTTTTGCATTTTACTCGTCTGGATTAATCAGGTGTGTTAACACAATGTCACAATCTTCCCAAGAGTGCACATCCCAGCAAATTCACTCCAAAATCAAACTATGTAATGCTCAGCAATATTACAAAAAAAACAAGAGCTAAATCTTAGACTCTACAGGCCTCAGTTAGTGTGTTAAATGTTAAAGTTCATGACAGTTCAATTACAAAAAGTTTGAACAAGTATGGCTTGTTTGGATGGATTGCCAGGAGCAAACCTTTTCTCTCTAAACAGAGCATGAGAGCACAGCTTACAGTTGTGAAGTTGCATCTGAACAAACCACTCTTGGAACAATGTCCTTTGGACAGACCAGACCAAAGTGGAGATATTTGTCCATAATGTACGGTGTCACATCTGGCAAAAACAAACCACAGCATATCCGCACAAACACCTCATAATAACTGTCAAGCACAGTGGGGGAGGGGTGATGATTTGGCCTTGTTGAGTTAAAATGGCAGGCCATCTGTCCAACAGCTAAAGCTTGGCCAAAACTGGGTCATGCAAAAGGACAAAGATACCCCCACCCCAATCCAAATAAAAAGAATATTTTACTTGTGGAGTGTGGGAGAAGCAGAACAATTGCATTGAAAGCTTTTCAACCTGCCAGTAAGCCCACAATTAACCAAGGTCTTCCTCAAAGCCAGCAGATGTATATTTTTTGATGTGAACACACATGAGTGAAAGGAGTGCCATCTACAGTCTACAGAAGTGTACACACTCATCATGGGCATGAATGCCATGCTAATTTAATGATTCTTTTTAACTGTTCTTTTTCCAGGGTAGAATAATTGCACAGCATACATCTTTTATGACTTTACAAAAAAAGAATTGGGTGCACAAGTTTGAGTTTATTTTGGATTTTCTCTAATCCATACATTGTCAAAAGTATACATACAGGCTCAAATATATAAGGGTAGTGGTCACGTGGCCAGCAGCAGAAGCTGAAGCAGCAGAAGAAAAACAGCTCAGATAGATCAACTCTGGAGGCTTGCCGGAAGGACAGCAGTGCAGACAAAGGAGCTCAATAGGCTGGTTGGGTGCTCAGCAGCAGAAAAATAGTGTTCTGGAGGCCAGCCGGGTGGCCAGTAGTGGAGAAGAGAAGGCCAGGGGTCAGTGGCAGAGGAGGCTGTCTAGGGGCCGATGTCGACAGATGATGGGACACCTCTGAAGGTTTGTCTGGAGGTTGACGACAGCGAAGGTGTTCATCTAGTGCAGGGATCCTTAATTCCAGGCCTCGAGGGCCAATGTCCTGCAGGTTTTAGATGTGTCTCTGCTTCAACACACCTGAGTCAAATATAGAAGTCATTAGCAGGACTCTGGAGAACTTGACTGCATACTGAGGAGGTAATTCAGCCATTTGATTCAGGTGTGTTGGATCAGGGACACGTCTAAAAGCTGCAGGACACCGGCCCTCGAGGCCTGGATTTGAGGATCCCTGATCTAGTGACTGGCACTGACAGAGGTGACCTCAGGATACCTCAGACACCGGCAGACCTTTGGACTGCAGCTTGGGCTCTGGACTCTGGCTCAGGCAGACTTTGATGACTGTTGTGACTCAGCCAACCTCTCCAATGACTGGGGCTGCTATGCAGGGCACGCAGTCGTTTCCAGAGGCTGAAGCTGCGGGCTGGCCTCTGCACCCTTGGAACAGGTATGGGTGCAGGGATGGGTTGGACCTTGGCTGCCCCCACCCAAGGAACAGGCACAGGTGCAGGAATGGGCAGAACCCTAGCCACCACCAGCCTGGAAACTGGAATGGTGTGGGACAAGCTGGGGCCTGGCCATCCCCACCTTAGGAAAAGGTTTGTGTGCAGAGTGCTCAGGCTCAGGGAAAACCTCAGGTGGAACAGTCATATATGAGAGCCAAACAGGTGCATAGCACACAATCTCAGAGTCTAGCTCCGAAGCAAAAAAACAAGTCAATGTGAGCTGGCTCGGAAACACAGTCATCAGCGTTTGGCTGAGAAACACAATGTCATGAATCGGTTGAAACTGAGATGGTGAACTCAAATGCAGATCCCAATCAAGAAACCACGACAGTAATAACAATGCTCACAAACATTTATTTATCAAACAAGAGGAGCTGCCAGGAGTTTGGAGTTAGCTAAAACTACTGGTCCGGGTGGATTATTTTGAGAAGAGAGAAGGGGAAAGTCTAAGTCTCAGGAATGTCTACACAAAGGGCAATCCATCCTCGAGGAATAATGATAGAGGCCTTACTTGGTTCTGAAAGAGTGGTTCGGGGGGGTCCAGCTTAATTGCCAATTCCTTGAGCTTGAAAGATGTGCTGAAGGAATGTGAGCAGGCAGTCCACTTCTTTGCAATGGATGGAAGGATGCAGACTAGTGATGAAAGTGTGAAACCGAAGCTTCAATACGTGCTTCGAACCCTGGGCTTACAACTCCAGAGAACCACTGCTTCGAAGCTTGCTTCAGAGCGAAAAAAATCACGTAACATATGACGTCCAAAGCAGCAACTGCTTCGTTCTCGGAATGAATCACCTGACTGGTTCAGGTGATTCGCTGGTTACGAGTGAAGGAGCGAGAGCGAGACAGTCAGCAGGTTCATACTCGCACAGTTTTAGCGTTGTTTTGGCCAACAGTTACTGCTGAGTTATGAATTAAAGACAACCTTTGCTGGCTCGTCCTTTCAACGTGATGACAGACGCTGTCGTATCAAGATTAACGCTAAAGCGGTAGTTACACAAGCACAGCCAGTTAATGCCATGTTTTCCCAGCACTCCGCTGAATAACACAACACACACATTCATCCATCTTTATTTGTAAACAGAGCCTGATACCATGATATTTGGTCATAACCTGTGCGCCTCAAACAATGCAAAGATGTTTCATATCATTGAGGTGTGTGAGCGTGTGCATGCAGGTGTGTAATTGAAATCATTGCACTTTTCCAGGAGAGGGCGCTATAATTGAAGCTTCGAGTAATGAACCTATTTCCGAAACAATTGGTCCAAGTGGTTCAGTCCTTCACAAAAGCTTCATTTTCTCATCACTAATGCAGACTAAGAGGACAAAAAGCAAGATGTTAGGTACAAATACAGATTGCAGTGGAGGCATGCAGAGCTGAACCAAATTACCACACTAAGGAGGCAGATAATCTGGCAGAGACTGGATGGTGGAGCTGGTCCTGAAATACCACAGCTGACGAGGCTTGATATGACACAGGTGCTCAGCTGGTGGAAAAATCCAGGCTCCGCCTAGAAGGGTGGAGATCCACCTCAACCTCCTAATCCTAGGTGACAGGGAAACTAGCAACTAACAGACCATGACATGAACAGACTTGGTTTACTCTGCAACAGAAACAGTTTCCAAAAAGACTGGCCAAGAAACACCACTAACAGTTTTATTATGAGCAGGCTCAGCAAAACAAAACATAGTCGCATCTTCAGCGGGTACAGAAACAAAACTCAGTCTTTTCCTCAGCTGCGTCTGGAACACAAAACTGTATTTCCAGGCTGAACCCTGCAAAACTGAGTCTTTAGACTGACCAGTTCATGGACAGTACAAACAGCATGGTTACTGGTTAATTTTGACATACAATCCTCTATTCTATTTTGAATCAAACACATTGGCTCACAGTCGGCAGGCTTGGAAACATCAAACATTGTTTCTTCGATGATAAAGGCTGGCTTGGAAACCAGCAACTCAGTTTGTGTGTTTGCTGGTTTTAAAACAGAACACACAGTCTTATTTTCTACAGGCATGTACACTGATAAAGTCTTTGAATCTGCCAGTTTGGGCAGTTGGGGAGCTCTGGGGAATAAAACGGCGTTACTCACAGTAGATGTGACTCCAGGTGGCCCGTTGTCTGCAGACAAGGCCAGGGGAGTAGACTCAGGATGTGGCGTGCACAGCAGATGCCTCCAAAGAGGCTTGCATTGTCACCGAGGTGGAAGAGCTGGGTTATGTGGCGACTGTAAATCTCCAAACTTAGCGAAAGACTCCAGGGTAGTGAGAGCAGGGGCGAGTGGTGAATAATGTCTCCCCTGCGCTCGGGAGCCCCTCTTGCTCAAGCGAGGCTTAGGCTATAGTGGAGGAGAGGAGCTGGCGAGTGAAGAGGCAGGTGACTGAGCAACTGGTGAGAAGCGGAATCAACCCACTCTGATCTTTGGGGCCAAACGTAGTTCAATTCAATTCAATTCAATTTTATTTATATGGCACCAAATCACAACAAACAGTCTCCTGAAGGCACTTTGTATTGTGGGGGAAGACCCTACAATAATACAGAGAAAACCCAACAGTCAAAACGACCCCCTATGAGCAGCACTTGGTGACAGTGGGAAGGAAAAACTCCCTTTTAACAGGAAGAAACCTCCAGCAGAACCAGGCTCAGGGAGGGGCAGTCACCTGCTGTGACCGGTTGGGGCTGAGGGGAGAGAAAAGACATGCTGTGGAAGAGAGCCAGAGATTAATAATAATAATGATTAAATACAGAGTGAAGTATAAACAAAGTAAATAAGGAGAATGAAAAGAAACAGTGCATTATGATAATCCCCCAGCAGCCTAGGCCTATAGCAGCATAACTAAGGGGTGGTTCACGGTCACCTGATCCAGCCCTAACTATAAGCTTTATCATAAAGGAAAGGTTTTAAGCCTAATCTTAAAAATAGAGGGTGTCTGTCTCCTGAATCCAAAGGAGATGCAGCTGCCAGGCCATGCATCTGCCTGTCTCGATCTGTGAAAGCAGACTGTGTGGCATGTGTGGAGGGTGAGGACAGATGGAGACAAGTATCTATTGTGGCTGAGAACATGAGTTACCAGATAAACCAAGGCCAGGTAATACTGTAAAACTAAAGAAAACCTAAACTGGGAAAGGAAAAATAGGGTGCACTGGTGACACGGAGAATACAAAAATTAACACAGCCACAACAACAGCAATAGTGAGGCAGGCAGGATATGGACCCAAATGTCAGAACTCCTGAACTCAAAACACAGCTTTATTGCTGGCAAGTGGTAGAAATCAACCAAACTACAGGACCCTGTGGGGATCAGAAAAAATCCAAAATAAATTCAAACTTGTGGATTTCGTTTTTGTTTTTAAAGATGTATGCTGTACAATCATTCGACCCTGGAAAAAGAATCATTAAAAGTCCAAACTTACCATGACATTCATGCCCATTTAAACTTCTGACCACAACTGTAGTTGAATATTTCATGTAACTCCAGACAAAAACAGCATGAAATCAGCACAACTTGGGAAATTACCATCTCCAAATCTGATTATATTACTTGGAAATGGTTAAAATCAGGACGACTGGCAGCTTCTGTTAACCCCTTAACTGGCAGCAAATAAAATCACCTGAAACAACTACATAACACCCTCTGGTTATTATTGGCTCTGAACAACCCATTTCATAGCCTATTAATCGGCTGCGTCTGGTCCGCGGGCCGAATGAAGTGCATTTATATGGCAGGCTAGACCCGCCCATTTTGACTGACACCTCATTCGGCCAATCATGTTAAGAAATGAGTTTCCCAGAGCCAATAATACTCAGAGGGCGTCACGTAGCTTTGTCAGGTGATTTGGTGCAGCCAGTTACATGATTGGCCGAATGACGTGTCAATAAAAATGGGAGGGTCTAGCCTGCCATATAAAAGGGACTACAAACGGCCCGTCACCGGGCCCTTGCCAGTTAAGGGGGTACGAAGTTACATCATTGGTGTACTTTACCATGCAGTTGCATGTACATCTACAAAATGCAGATTAAAAAAAGGAGTGAAAATTGGTTCCAGAAAATGGTTCATTTTTAACCATTTCTTGTGGAATGTCCATACATTTTTGATAGAAACTAAACTAGGACATATTGATGTAACTTTATATGTTTTAAGTAGACTTGACAGTGTGAGCAGATTTTGGTGGGCATGGCCTGAAGTTTATTGACCACACACTCTGGCCCTACTTTGAGGAAAATTAAAAAAAAATATATATAATCAGACTTTGAAATTGTGATTTCCCAAACATGTGCTGATCTTATCTGGAGTTACTCTTAATTAGTCCACTCCAACTCTTTCATTCACTTGAATGGAGAGGGCTGTGGGGAATTTTTGGGGGAAAAATTTGAAGTAAGTTGATCAACATATTGATTTATTCTGCCTTACAGAAACCTGGTTACAGCAGGATGAATATGTTAGTTTAAACTTCCTTACAATATGGGACGACTGTTGTGATTGGGACTCTATAATAAGAATGGATGGGATTGAATTGAAATACTCTCTCCATCTCTTGGGAAATTAGTAGCCAGTTTTAGGGGATTACCTGGTACCTGTACTGTAAGTAAAAGTGTTTTCTTTAACTTCACACACAAGGCAGTTTTACTTCCAACTTATCACATACTGGCAACTGGTTAGGACCCAGAGGCGTCACATTTTAGTACAAGAAACAGTAACTGAAAACAGAAGTCCTGCATGAGATATGGCCTTCTATATTTGGGGGCCAAACACCAAAGCTTTGGCACCCACAGTTATTCTAGGTTTTCTTATTACAACAACTTTATTCCTTTGAGTCTGTGGAAGCCCTGAGGTTAAAATGGTTAAAATGTGTGAACTTCCTCAGGACAGTCTCATTATCATTTTCACCAAGATATGTGCCACTACCAGGAGCACACTAATGCCACCATTTGGGGCAAAGTTGGAAAAGCATTTGCAATCACAAGTTGTGACCTGTGTGGCCGATTTTTGGTACTGTTGGAATCCGTGGATCTAGCCAAGTTCAACTTACCCTATGATGTTATTTTATGGATTATATGGAAATCCTTCAAAAGTTTTCACAGGTCACAAAGTATGTCCAGTGCTCACCAAAATTGACTTAGATCATCTTCAGGCCAGGCCTCACAACCAAACTTGATACATAGAGTTAAATAACTGGGAACGTGTCTGGGGAAAACCTGGTCTTGTTAGGAGAGATGGCATCTTTGGATGGAGCAGCTCTAATTTCTAGAAATCTGGCAAGATTTATTAAAACCCCTAAAATGTGACAACTCTGGGTTGAGTCCAGGAAGCAGAGTTGCAGTCTTACACGCCTCTCTGCAGTTTCTCTCCTCCTGCCATCCCTTCAACACCCCATCCCCATAGAGGCGGTGCCTGCTCCCAGACCACCAAAAAGCAAACCTAAAATCAGCAAAAAACTATATAAGCAAATTAATAGTAATTCGAAAAGAAAAAATAATATAGCATCCTCAACCGCACCAAAGAGTAAAACAGTTAAATGTGGATTATTAAACATTAGGTCCCTCGTTTCTAAGTACCTGTTAAGTAAACATATGATTTATTCTGCCTTACAGAAACCTGGTTACAGCAGGATGAATATGTTAGTTTAAATGCATCAACACCCCTGAGTCACACTGTCAGAATGCTTGAACCATAGGTCGAGGAGGAGGAGTAGCTGCAATCTTCCACTCCAGCTTAGTAATTAATCAAAGACCCAGACAAAGTTTTAATTCTTTTGAAAGCCTGACTCTTAGTGTTGTCCAATCTGATTGGAAAATTCAAAAATCATTAACGCTTTATAATACGACCCGCAGGCTGACATAAGAACACCGTACAACCATGGTTATACCGTGAAAATGGCCGTACAACAGTGACCAAGGCTGGTTGTACCTTGAATAAAGCCGTACAACCCTGAATAATGCTGGTTATACTGTGAATAAGGCTGTACAACCATGACCAAGGCTGGTTGCACCTGAATAAGGCTGTACAACCATGAATAAGGCTGGTTGTACTGTGAATAAGGCTGTACAACCGTGAATAAAGCTGTACTATTTTGACTAAGGCTGCACTACTTTGATTAAAGCTGTTAGTACTGTTATTATGGCTGTACTACTTTGATTAAGGCTGTTAGTACTGTTATTATGGCTGTACTACTTTGACCAAGGTCGTAAATACAGTGAGTATGGCTGTATGACTGTGACTAAAATTTGCAGACCCATGTGACCTATATGTATAATGATTGAAGGGGCACAGGTATGTACTTTTTTAGTTATATGCATGTATGTGGAGGTGTATGCCCCCCCCCCCCCCCCCCCGCCCTGCGACAAAATGAAAGAAAACAGCAACATATTCCACAAAACAAACCGAGAAAGATTCAAGGTTATTCAAGGTTGTACAGCCTTGGTCACAGTTGTATGGCCTTATTCATGGTACAACCAGCCTTATTCACGGTTGTACGGCCTTCTGTTCTCTTCATTGGCCTGTTATAAGCGCTTTGAGTGCTCATACTGAGTAGAAAAGCGCTATATAAGAACTAGTCCATTTACCATTTACCATTTAAATCCAGAATAGAATTCAGGATTTCTTATCTTATCTTAAAAACCTCAGAGTACCATATCAGTCCTGCTGGCTTACTTGTGGTTCCTAGGATACTTAACAGTAGAATGGGAGGCAGAGCCTTCAGCTTTCAGGCCCCTCTTCTGTGGAACCAGCTCCCAGCTTGGATTTGAGAGACAGACACCCTCTCTATTTTTAAGATTAGGCTTAAAACTTTCCTTTATGATAACGCTTATATTTACAGCTGGATCAAGTGACCCTGAACCACCCCTTAGTTATGCTGCAATAGGCAATAGGTTATCCTGCAACAGGCCTAGGCTGCACTCTGTTTATATCCCACTGTTCATTTAATCATTAGTTATTATTAATCTCTGGCTCTCTTCCACAGTGTGTATTTTGTCCTGTCGCTCTCTCCCCTCAGCCCCAACCGGTCACAGCAGATGACCCCCCCTCCCTGAGCCTGGTTCTGCTGGAGGTTTCTTCCTGTTAAAAGGGAGTTTTTCCTTCCCACTGTCACCAAGTGCTGCTCATAGGGGGTCGTTTTGACTGTTGGGTTTTCTCTGTATTATTGTAGGGTCTTTACCTTACAATATAAAGCACCTTGAGGAGACTGTTTGTTGTGATTTGGCATTATATAAATAAAATTGAACTGAATTACTGCCAAGTTTGGATGTTGACTAAATTGATTGAACCACCACATTGGATTTTAATTTTGACAATTTTATAGAAGTTTAGACAAACTTGGTATATATGGTCTTCAGTGTAAGCCTCACAAAAGTTATCATTTCATTTTGGTCTGCAGAAGTATTTATCCATAACAATTAATCCAATCTGATGGCAAAGCTGCCAAAAAGGAAGTGAGCTTATATCTTGGTAATGCTTTGGCATAACAAGACCAAACTTCATAGTAGTCTTTTGGAACCATCCTGAGAATGTGCAAGGAATTTGGTGTAATTACACCTCTGGGGGGCGTTGTATTTAACAGAAGTGTGTTTTACCATACAACTTGCAGGCAGATCTTGCGTGCTATTCTCACAACTTGTTTCCTAACAACTGTCACATCTTGTGGCTCTCTCTTTTAAAGGAAGCCTGTGTACACATCATCAAATTGCTTCAATAGTTCTACTATAAATAGTTAGTTCAACAGGTGCCTAACATGTGCGTCAGGGTCTTTAATCCCTCGTGTGTTCTTCCTGATCAGGTGTGTGCCGGTGTATCAGCGCTCTTCAGTCCAGGTTCTGACTCAGTTCACAGCTCAGGACTCCCACAGCAGAACCACACACCACCTGGGCTCATCTGATTGGTTTGTGGATGTCACCGAGCTGGTCCATAACTGGCTGAGAGTAGAGGACCCCCGAGTGGCTTCCCTTGGTCCCCAAAACATCCTGATTGGTTTAAGACCCGGAAAGACATCATTGCATGTAGGTGTCAGGTGTGCATCAGTTAACCTTTATAGTTTCAATCCCCGAGCATCACCATCTCCTCTCTCTTGCTTTCTTTCTTTCTTAGGTTATCTCTGAGCAGTGGGATGGCATGTTGGGCAGATGTGACATCACTGTCACCTCTGATACTGTTACCCCTGGTGATCTTTCTGTGCAAGTGGTCAGTGGCCTTGGAATGTCAGTCAAGACCAGCTCTGGCCACCCCTCCATCATCACAGCAACAGTGACAGCCTACAACATTTTGTACAACTATCATCAGGTGAGAAAGTAGCCATTTAATTCAATTATAGAAATAGGACCAATTCCTGAAGTTTGATTAATTCTCTGATGCTGTCGCAAATTCAGGATCTAATAAACTACCCATTCTTATCATGTTCTCTCTGTAGGAGGCATCCATCAGCGTCTGGCTCCAGTTCAGTGATGACACTGCCTCCCTCCTCTCTTCTTTCAGTGACCTCCCCTTTTCTCTGCGTCTCTCCTCATTGGCTGAGACTGTGGTTATGGTGACACCCAGTTCCAATCAGCACATCTTTGCTCAAGGCGATGGAGGTGGGCCTTTACTGCGAGCAGAGCTTCTGGTTTCTACATGTGCTGATCAGCTGATTACCTCAAACTCTGTTAGTGAAGACAATGGGGAGTGGACAGCTTCTGAAGGACAAGAACGGACCAGGAGGCTGGCGAGAGGATCAGGCTGGATAAGAGTCAAGTTAGACCTGGATTTCCTGCAGCCAGTAGCTAAGAAGAATGAGGATGATGTGGAATTTGACTTTGACATTACAGACACACTGGTTGAATCACACAGCAATATTTACGCATCAAACAAAGATGACAGTTGGAATGAGAGCACCAGCAGTGACTACAATGAGAAAACAAGTCAGAGCATGACTGCCAGAAAGTGGAACAAGGTGAATAAGGGAGGTATAGTCAGTCGGAACACTCTGGAAAGAGCCGTCCTGATGCCAAGCTTGGATGAAGGCAAGATGTACTTCTTTCCGAGCCAGGAGAGAGGAGGGGGAAAGGAGGACAAGCAGGGACCTTATGAGATGGAGCTTGGCATGGGTGCTGTCCTCTCTCTGCTCGGTCTCTTTGTTGTCCTCTTCCTGGCTAATTGTCTGCCCTGCGCCCTGCGAGACAGGAGGATGAGGAGGACAGAAGAGAGAATGGAAGTAGAACTGGAGGGAGGCGCAATGGAAGATAAGGAGGAGAGGAAAAAAGAAAAGGTCAAAGACTGGAAGGCAGAGGAGAGGAAGAAAATAGAGGATGAATATGAGCTAAATCAGAAGCAGGCGGAGAACAATGAAGAATGTTTTAAAGAAGTAGAGATCATTTGCTGAATTTCAGGGAATTGAATACAAAACATCTGAATCGAGCAAGTCGATAGTGACAGCCATGCTATGCTCACCTTTTCTTTATGACACTCATATCAGGGTATAATGAACCAAAGCTTCAAAAGAGCTCAAAAGAGTTCAGACTATTCCTTTAAACTCCTTAAAATAAGAGCTTAATTTTTTTACAGTTTCTGCCTGAGCTGAGTTTTCATTTAACAAACAAGAAACACAAATTGATTTTTCTTTTTTCTAATTTTACCAGCATATTGATCAAGAGCAGCTATGAGCTATCACTTTTGCCCCCCACCTGTTGACAGTTTCTTTATACATTTAGTGGTCAGAAGTTTTCAAAGGAGGTCAATTAATAAGTGTAAATAATATCTCTCTTTTTGCTACATGACCTACAGTGAGTAAGGTAGGTGAGCAATACAGCTTTTCAAAATGTATCTTAATGTATATAATTTAGCTTTGTGGAACAAGTCCTTATTGTTAATCTCCTTTCCCCTCTGTGGGCAGTATTTATAGAGAGAAGTGAGATAAGTACACAAATACTTTTTCTGACATTAGATTTAATGTTAGCAGAAGGCAGCCTCATGCTTCATATGTTCCAAATCCTTTAAATGTGACTTTGGCAAACTTCACGAGCAGGTATTTCCTGATGGAACAACACAGAACAACATCTCTGGATGGCACCTACAGAATAATTTTGGGGCCTTTCAAAAAAGAGCACAAACCAGAATAAGTACAGGAGATCTTTATTGTCATGTACTCATGTTTTTAAATATGCTGACTGAGATCTCTTGTGTTAAGGTTCTTCGGTATGTAACACAATAACCACACTGACTGGACAACTGTTAGCATTCCTATGGGTTGTTTTAGAGTTTTATTTCAGTCATCAAAGATGCACTTTTTCAAGTATGTTATGAAAAATTTGACTGGTGTTGACTTTCGGTTAACCAGACTGAACTTAGGGGACTACGTTTCAGAGAAATGTATCATCTTTACCGAACCAATGTTTTTTGAATGATAAAACTGTACAGTTCCTTAGTTTGCAGCCAATGTACCGTAGGCCTACTGTGTGCTGTACAATGACTTTCTACCAAGAAACAACACGTTTAATGCTAAGCATACAGTAACTATGCTCTGTCATTTTGGTCAGTCATTATTTATGGTTTCATTTTAGTGTCTAAAATAAAGTTTTGTGTAGGAAGCTTTCTCCTTTTCAAAGGGGCATTTATACTGAGAAAGGGTAGCTGAATTGGAGCTGTTTACATCTGTAACTGAGCTGAATGTGGGTATACTTCAGCTGGACTTAAGAATTGTAAGGATCAGTGGCTTAAAGGCAGAATAAAATGTAACATGATGAGTCAGGAGGATGATGGAGTGCACTTGCAAACACTGTTGGAGGACAGCATGTTTCTTCCAGTGTCTGCAGTAGATTTGGGAGCTTGGATTCAGTAAGTCAACACTGTGTATGCTATGGTGCCCTGCGATACTCATTTCAGAGTTAAAGGGAAAAAAATCCACCATGGAAAAACAATGGTGAGCTGTGATGTAGCCTCTGGGATGCTCCTGTACCTAACAGCAGCACAGCGATCTTTTGTTTGGCCTGAATCTATCCATGGGGATCATCAGTTTTCTTAACCATTTATCCAGCTGTCAGAGGCTGAGTCACAGCGTACACCCTAAATAAGACGCCAGTCTATCACAGGGCTAGTCCATAGAGTCAGACCATAAAAATACAGGTCATCAACATTGAGCTGTTGAGTTAGCCAAAGTTTATGGCTGAAACCCACTGGCCCACACATGCCCACATGTCCTCCACCATGTTTGACAGGTGATGTGGGTGCCTCTGTTAATTAACTGTTCCTTATCTTCTCCATAGTTTTCTTTTTCCATCTTTCTAGTACAAGATCATCTTGATTTCATTCCAGTTTTTTTCCCCACAACTGGACAGACTCGTTTAAATGTTTTGTGGTCAAATTTAATCTGGCCTGCTTGTTCCTGAGTGTAACCAGTAGTTTGCATCTTGTTGTAAACCCTCTGCATTTATTGTAGACTGCCCACACAGACAAGAGGAGATCGGCTTGACACACTCGTGTGTCCAGACTTTTGACTGGTACAGTATATGTGATGTCTAAAACAGGTTTTTGATTGAAGACCATCTCACTACTGTACATTAGTAAACCTCAGCTGACAGGGATAAATATAAAAATCATAAAATCATCCCACTATGTATACCACAGTGTTCATTGAATAGGAGAGGACAGTTAACAGGTTTATATGTTTACTGTTTCAGTTATACTGGTATTGAGTAGACCTCTCATGGGACCTTGTGAGTGAGCTGGTTGTCTTTTCCTTGGTTGTGTGGCTGCCTTGAGTCTGACCACAGTCTTTATCCTCAGCTCAGTAGATGCATCTGTCATCTGCCAGGGTCAGCTCATTATGCTGTCTTCTATTGATGTTATAGCACTGAGCTACCAGATGTTTCTTGGTTATTGTGCTGGTCTTCTGCTCATCCATAATTCCCGCATGCATGGCATGTAACGTGTGTGTCTGTGTTGACTCTAACAGTGTAAAAAAGGTGGTGAGGTGAGCTGGTGGTCACAGTCCACCAGGACCTGAGTGGTGGATACGGCAGAATGCCATCATGAATCTCTGCCTTCCTGTCTTGTAGCATGAGCTGTGTTATTAATTACCAGCAGCCTTCAGTACATGGCATATTTGTCAACACCTGAGAACACCTGAGAGGAAGCCTATTTAGTACAAGTTAAGTATGAATAACATTAATCTAATATGCTCACATTTATGTGATGATTTTCTAGTCTTACTGACCACTCAAGTTCTTTAGACGACAAGCCATATTTTAGTGTATTCAAGCACTTTACGGCCTCACCATCCATGGACATTTTAGAATCATGAACTGAGATGACATGCAGGTCTTTGCACTGTGGGAAAAAGCCAGGGTACCCAGAGGAAACCCAATTTAACCAACCTTCTTGCTGTGAGGTGACAGTGCTAACCACTGTTAACTACAGTACTACTAGCACCCGTTTCCCAAAGCCCACTCTGCTGGACTTTTGCAGGTCCCTGAAGTTATTTTGTTTTGTTTAAAAAACAATGAGTAGATTTGTCTCATGCACACTGATATATCAAAACTTTTGTTCATAGTAAGTTGTAATATTCACTACACATGATTTGCAGCTGCTGAGCTAAAGCTTTCAAACCAGTGGACTGGTCCTTTGAGAGCTAATTGTTGCACTAAGTTTCATTTTAAATAAAACACATTTGGAAATATCAAATACAAGTAATCATGGTAGCTGTGTTATGTTCCTTTTGACCCTTTTTTTTCTGTGTTTGTGTGCACTTTTTTGTCAGCGCGTGTGACCTCTCTGCTCCTGAAGGTCTTTACATGTCCCTCTGCAGGTCTCTTCCTGAATGGGCTTCCCTGTTAAGGTGTCAACTGCTGATTAGCTGCTGTATGATATCATGCAGTTTAAAAAGCTTGGGCCCAGCAGTTATCTTCTGGGGCCTATTCCAGGAAGCAGGTTCAACAAACAGAGTTTAAAAACAAACTCTGAGATCAGCAACTCTCAGTTTCCCATTCCAGAACAGCTGATCAGGGTTAGTTCAGTCAACTCTGAGTATGATCACCCTGATTTAGCACGTGCGTGAGTAAGGAAAGAAAGCCATCGTCAATGGAGCACCGACACCAGAATTCACCATGGCAACGGGTAAAGAAAGAGCAGCACCTCCATTTTAACCTGGTGGATGGAGGATCGCACGTGCCAGTGTGGAGCATGACGAGTCACTTTAATCAGCCTGACCCACTCTGTCACCATCATAGACAGAATAAAAGGTTGTTATCAAATATATAATTTCTTCTATAATATCTGCTGTCATCATTTACACAACTTGAATCTCCATCAGATGAAGCTGAATCCAAATTTTTCATTGGATTTATAAAATCTAATTATTCAGCTGCAGCCTGACGGACAAACTGCAGGAGACAGAAAGTGAAGATAAAAATGAGAAACAGGTCAGACTGAGTTTACTGACCGACCTGTGTGTTAGAGACCGAGACAGCAGCAGACCCCTGGGACAGAGCTGACCTCAGGTCAGTTTTTATTTAATAAAAACTGTTTTTGCTGCAGTTTATGAAAGTTCAGTTTATGACCATTTAATCGTTTTAATAATCATACAGTAAAAATTGAATCTATTGATGGAATAGCAACCCCACTTTATTCATTTCTTTAATGGAGAATCTCATTGTTTCTGCCATTACTGGATACATCTGAGTAATGAGATTTCAAGTTTAAGCGTTTCTATTCTGATCTAAGATCAGCTTCACGGATAGATGATGGCTCTCTGACAGCCACAGCAGAGATGTTTCACTGAGTTACTGTTAAAGGTCAGAGGTCAGTCAGAGTTTCATATTTAGCTGAAAACATTGAGAGCAGCTTTCCAAGTCTGTAATGAATGTTAAGTTTTACCAATAAAGGCAAAGACATTATAATGAATGTCTCAGCTTTATAGGTTTTAAATATTTCAATGCAGTTTTGGGAGGATGACACATTTTAATCAAAGAATGCAGATCGTGTCAGTAAAATGAATCCAATATGAATGGATCCGGACTGGATGAGCTGGGAAATGACTGAAGCCTGAACTGGATCTGGACCTTATCCAGTCTGAATCCGTGATCCTGATCCATTTGGATCCTCCTGCTGTGCAGGTGGACTCGGACACAGTTTGCTGATCCGTTATAGAGCCTATGATCACAGATTTAGGTGATTTTCAGTGGAAAATATGTGGAGATTCATACACTGAATTTCAGACACCAAAACTTTCATTTAGTTCCGTTTTCAAATTTTAAAATCATTTCAGCCTCATCTTCACTCAAACATTCACATCATCTCTCTATCAGTGAGCTTTTACAACATGACCAATCATTGATCACTGATCAGTGTGTTCTGTGTTCTGTGGTGTAACAGTGATGCTACAGTAACTACAGTAAATGTTTCAGAGGAACTGACTGACAGTCTGACCGCTGCCTCATTATAAATCCGTGACATCATCGCTGTCTCCGTCCTTACAGCCTGTTGATGAGTGAATGACTGTAAAAGCTTCATGTAAATGGACTAGTTCTTATATAGCACTTTTCTACTCTAATTGAGCACTCAAAGCACTTATACAACACGTTTTCATTTACCCATTCACACCCATTCATACAAGCACTTCACATACATTCATACTCCAATGGGGAGCAACTCGGGGTTCAGTATCTTGCCCAAGGATGCTTTGGCACGTGGCCTAGAGCAGCCAGGAATCGAACTGCCAACCTTCCAATTGGTAGGTGACCTGCTGTTCCTCCTGAGCTACAGCCCCCCGTGTCATGTACAAAAATAATGAACTAATGTCTAACTGGGATTTCAGAGCTTGTAGAAACATAAATGTCTGCAGATGAATTCGCTCCTCTGACACACTGACAGCCACTTTATGAAGGAGGAAATGAATCGGAGTGTCAGACCGGTGGTTCAGGTGCAGCAGGACGGGAGGAGTCAGAGTTTGTTGTATAAAACCTGCCAGGTTAGGTTCACAGAGTCTGTTACCCCAGTAACTTACTCAGAGTTGGAGTTAGCTCTCTTTCTGAAACTGGAAACTCGAGTTTCCCTCATTTTAGGGTTAACAAACCCAGAGTTGTAGCTAAACCTGCTTCCTGGAATAGGCCCTGCTCTCAGCAGCGTTCTGGTGAGCTCAGCTGTGAGACCTTATTGTGCTCATTCTCTGTTTTCTTGTGAAGCAATCTTAGTTTTGCTTGTGCCTGTGCACGAACGCAGCGGAGCAACGATATTCTTCTTTTATAATCAACTCATTATTATCAGTATTACATATTTTAAGATTCAGGCATTAATCAAACACAATAACACAGTTATATTAACAGCTGCATTTTGACAAACATTTCAGCATGGTATGTATGGCTCCAACAGAGAGAAGTTTAAAAAAGAAACTACATGAAAATCACTGTGTGTGCACTTTCAGTTAAATACAAGTATTATTACTGCAGAACAGAAAAGGACTCAGTTACAGGACAGAGTCAAAGTTTTAGCACTGCGCTCACAGCTCTGAGTCATCCACCCATCATAGCTATGTGACTTACTAAGGTTTGGTGCTAAATTTAACGCTGAAAAATGGATGTGTTATATTGGTTGAGGGATTTGTGATATCAGAAAGAGTGCATTTGTATGATTAAATATTCTCCACCCAAGTTTTCATGCTGTGAAAGGGAAAGCTGTGCCCACACAAAACTGACACTGCACCTCTTTATTGTATCCTGAAAGCAGCTTTTTAACACCAAAAGCAAGTGCTCTGGTGGAGAGTGTAAAGCTCGCCCGTGGATACAGTTATTGTTGCAGTTCACCTTATTAAATATACCCTTGGGAAGCCAAGATACAAGATGCATGCAGGCAATAAAGATGTTTTTAAGGTGAACAATGGATTTGTAGTGTTTAACATTTTTAGTTAAATTATAAAAATATTCCATAATGAACACAACAGCAGTCAGATGGAACAGCACAAATCACTTTCCTGTTTATATTCTTTTCTCAGATCTGTAATATACAACATTTGTCAAAATGCAACAGTTAAAGGGACTCCAGTATCAGAAGTGTTTTAGATTGTCTGAATCTTGCAGAATATAACAAGGTTTTTGATAAATACCTAGCAATGCATGGCATGCAGGAAGAAAATATGGCAATGTGTGCATTTAAACACATAACACAGTTACTGTGTAACTCCAGCATGTGTATGGGTCAGGATCTGATGATAAATAATGTTCTGCACATCATACAGGTCAGCTGTTCCACAGGCTTCAGGTTTGTGTGGAGGAATAGTTTGTACTAAAGCAGCTCTCCTCTGCATGAATGCTTCCTCTACCTGAGCAGTCCGATATATCTATTACTCTGACTTCAACTCTGCGAAAAGTGGTAGAATTCAAAATTCCACTCAGAATAAGTGAGCGACAGAGGTGACATCAAAGTTAGTGATAGCAGGCAGCTATCCCCCAGGAAAGAATGAGAAGAGAGAAGACACATCCAGGAGAAGAGAGCTGAAAACAGCATGTAAGAATTGATCATGGTCAGACAGGTAACTTTATATGTTCTTAAATTTAGTCTAACATTTGATCACTTTTGTTCAGAAATGGCTGAATGATGATGAAATATACAGCTGTGGTCAGATGTTTAAATACTTTTTTCCAGGGTGGAATGACTGTACAGGTTACATCTTTAATGACTTTAATAGACAACAATTGGGTGTACAAGTTGAATTTATTTTGGATTTTCTCTAATCCACACAGGATCAGAATTATACAAACAGGCTCAAATAAATACATACACCAACTTAAATTTATTAAATTTGAATAAGTGGTGCTGAAGGTTCTACAATGTCTTAACATGACAAGGCTAAGGCCTGTTACCTTCTCATTAATGATCATGATTGACTACAGCTGGTAGTTTCTCTTTGCAGCATAAAAAGGATTAGTTTGACAGCACTAACTGTACTGGTCAATACTGAGAACAATGGACAAGCCCAAGGAACTCAGTGAATATCAATGGAGAAGAATTATAGATTTACTCAAGTTGGGAAGGTCTCTTGGAGCCATTTCTAAGCAACTGTAGATTCCAGGATCATCAGTTTAAACAATTGTGCATAATTGCAAGTTATTCAGATGTGTCACCACTTTGTCAGTATCTGGGAGAACACCCAAACTGTCACCCTTAGATAAGAAGAAATTGGTTAGAATATTCAGGAACAGCCCAGGAACCACCAAGGTGAACCTGCCATGAACTGGAAACTGCTGGAACACCAACATCCCTGTCCACAGTGGAGCAAGTTTTACACCGCCATGGACTGAGAGTGTATCAATAAACAAAGCCCCTGCTCCAAAATCAACACCTTTGAGCTCAAGTGAAATTGCTTGGCCAAACCAGATACCTTCTGGAGAAAAGTTTGATGGTCAGACAAGATAAAGATTGAGGTATTTAGCCTCAATGACAAGAGGTATGTCTGGAGGAGTAAATGTTAATCTTTTAAAACTAAGATCTCTATATCAGCTGTCAAGCATGGTGGTCGTAGAATCATGGTCTGGGGCTGTTTTGCTGCCAGTGCTACTGGTACATTGCACAAAGTAGATGGAATAATGAAGGGAGGAGGACTTCCTCCAAATTCTTCAACTTCACCTCACATCAACAGCAATACAGATGAAACTTGGACAGAACTGGGTGTTCCATCAGGACAGTGATCCCAAACACATGTCCAAACTGGTTTCAGAATACATTAAGCTTCTGGAATGGCCTTCCCAGCGCCCTGACCTCAACCCTACTGAAAATTTGTGCACTATGACTACTTAAAAGCCAGGTGGTGGTTAAACATCCAGCCAGAATTATGCGAGAAGTTTCTTGATGGCTACCAAAAGCATCTGGTCGAAGTGCAACTTGCTAAAGGATATTTAACTAAATATTAGTGGAGGTGTATGTATATATTTGAGCCTGTATGTATACTTTGACATGCGTGGATTGTGCACCCCAGTTCTTGTTTTTATGCTGTACAATCATTCCACCCTGGAAGAAATCATTGAAAGCTGAAATTTCCATGTTATTCACGCCCACTTCTGACCACAACTGTAGCCTTAGAAGCAATTAACAATTCAAACATGCCTGGGAAGCGATCGCAAGACTGCATTATAGGTCTGTGACAGTTGGTGGCATAGGTCACCCTCTGTGTTCTCTGTTGGCCTCCTTTACTTCTCTCTCAAACATCACATCTTCTCTGTCCAAAATGTGAACATTAGTATCTTGAGTAAAGTCTCTCTTCTTTAAGTGCAGATTTACCCCTGAGTCTTGTCCTGGTGGCCTGGCTCTCTCTCCTATGCTGTGTATGTGTCTGTGGAGCAGTTGGTTGGTCTCTCCTTGGACCCAGGGGACAGAAGCCTGAACAATTCAAGTGCCTCTTACAAAAAGTGCACATGAACACAAAAAAAGAGCTAACCTGGGTCATCCTTGTCATACTGTAGATAGGGCCTACACTTTGACTTGAGAATGAAGAGAGGGACATGTGCCTATATGTGAGAGCAAATACTGAGAGCATTACTAGCCTCCACAATCTGTTCTGTGTTGGTTCAGCCCTGTCACAGCCCTCCTTTGGTCTGTGCTCCGCAACCTGTGGCAGACTGCTGGTGTGTCCTCAGGTTGCAGATCCAAGCAAACCTCTTCCCACAGTGGTGACAGCTGAAGGGCTTCTCCCCAGTGTGAACCCTCTGGTGCTTTTTCAGGTTCCCAGCCTCTGAGAAGTGTTTTCCACAGGTGTCACAACGAAAAGGCTTCTCACCTGTGTGGACTCTCTTGTGGGCCTCCAGATTGGACAGGCCAGAGAAGGCTTTTCCGCAGGCTCCACATACATAACTCTTCCTGCGGCGATCAGCGGGCGAAGTGCTTACAGCATGACTTTTATTAAGGTGAGTCAGGAGACTGGTTCGGTGCTGTGCTGCAATGGCCACCTCAATGCTGGCCAACGGTGCTATGGATCTCCTTACTGGTAAAGAAGACTGTGAAGCCACAGTGGAGCTTATGGTCTTACTTGTTGATCTGATTCCAGAGAGACTTGTTTTATCCCCCCCATTAGTATTATTGACAGCACCTGTGGTGGAGGACAGTGTGATTTGCACAGGGGGAGTTGTACATTCCTGCTGAGAGTGACTGTTGCCATTCTGATGCTGCTGCTGCAGCACCTGAGCCTGTGCATTTCTTATCATGACTGATGTTCTCTTCCATGAAGGCTGGGAAGATGGATCCTGCATTCTCAACGATGTGGGCACAGAATTCCCTGAGGACAGACCTGGAACCAGGAAAACAAGTAGTCAGGACACAGTCACTAAACTTGGATCAGAGTCAAAGAATAATGTAGGCAGCTGTCAATTTACACATATTTCCACACGTGCACAAGAAAATATGACACCAGCCTTCTGACAGCAAATAGAAAACTGGTCTGCTCATTGTGCTGGCTTAGAGCAGCCCCGGGCTACAGAATCTGGGCCACATCCGTTGTCAGGTCATTGGGAAATTAGGATTCAAATGCAAATAAGTATACATCATGCAGTTTGTCTGTCCACCAAACACTCTTCGATAAACTCTCCATTAGAGAACGGCTTACTGTGGCTTACTTACTTTTTGCGATTTTGTTTGAAATGACAGTACAACTTTGTTGCTTTTATTTGTGAATTTATGTACATATATGTGTGCAAGCGAATGCAGCTTCACTGTAAATACATTGAAACCAGTGGAAAGATGTGAGTTTGCTAGCCCCAAAAGATGTCACACCAAAAATTAAAAGAGACTGATGAGTTTTTATCAAGACATGGACTTCTGTGTTTATTGACTAAAGTTAGATGTAAAACTGTGTGCTTAGTTTGTGGAGAGCATCATGAAACTAAACATGCAGAGAAATATAAGAACCTGACTGATCCAAAACAAGAAGGATTTTTTTTTTTTACCAAGCCTTACACATCCAGGGATGGCGTGTTCAAGACCAGCTTTGTGACCCCCCCCCCTATCTACCTACATATGTGAACAGACATTCTCAGCGATGAAGTTTAACAAATCCACATACAGACCCTCTCTCAGTGACGATCACCTGTCTGCTGTCCTTCACTTTTCCACCTCAGACACTGACCTTGACTTTAATGCACTTGTTCAAGCCCAAACAAACTGGACTTCTCTCACTGAACAAGAAAAAAAGAACCGAAACACTACAGCGGTAATCAAACTACAAGCAAAAAAGCAACAGCCCTTTGTATAAAGTTAACAGTCTTTGAAATTTTGCATAAACATGCACATTTGGGTCACAATTGTGTTTAAGAATGTTAAGTAGTGTTAAAATGTTGGTGTTTTTTTCACATTTTACAGCAAAGATAAACATGATTACAGGCTTTTTCTCTCTCTCACAGCAGATGACTGCCCCTCCCTGAGCCTGGTTCTGCTGGAGGTTTCTTCCTGTTAAAAGGGAGTTTTTTCTTCTCACTGTCACCATGTGCTGCTCATAGGGGGGTCGTCTGATTATTGTTTTTTCTGTATTATTGTAGGGTCTTCATCTTACAATATAAAGTGCCTTGAGGTGACTGTTTCTTGTGATTTGTCATAATATAAAAAAATGTAACTGAAATTGAACTGAATTAGTTCAAATCAAATATGTAGAAAAGGTTAAACAAGTTTAATGATACGTTCTTATTTTTCATCAGAATCTTAAATATTACCTCTTTGTTATACTAACCTTTTAATAAAGATACTACTAAAAGTATCATTTTTCTCCTTCAGCAATAACAGCTGCCATAATGCTTTGGCAGCACCTCTGTGTGTAAAGGAAATTGCACAGAGAAAGGACTTGTTGAAGCTTTTTGGAAACACAGACCATGAATCTGTAACTCTGGCACACACCATCTCCACAACCAGCTGCCCAATCACACACATAACCTGCCTGTCTGCTATCATTTTAGTCACCAATCAGTAAAACATCGTCATTAAGAGCCTGTATCGAGGAAAGAATGTTACCCTGTGATGCAGATGGCCGGCCTGCAGAGGAGAAACTCTGCCCTCCACTCAGCTTCATTGCTGAGGACACTGAAGTCTGTGGTGGCTCAAGCACTTGCCAAGGTTGTGGCTGGGCGTCTATGATAATAACTCCATCCTGGTCACGTTCTGTTGACTCAGAAGCAAATGAGCACGAAGCACCACGTGGAGCTGACACAGGGTCATTATCAGGGGCCCAGCGGGTGAAGAAGGTTTCAAGTTCAAAGAGAGAGTAGTCAGAGCTCATGGGGTTGTTAACACATCGCTGCTGCTGCTGCTGATCTTGTGTGGTTGGATTGGCTGGCATGTTGGTGTCTGGTACTCTCAGCTGAACTGCCACTATGCTGGTTGTATCTTCTGATTCTGCAGGGGTCAGCTGAGGTGCTGCAACCTGGAAGAAGGAGAACAGAAAAATGACCAGATTTTAGTGATTTCATTTTCATCAGGCTTACAGGAACAATGCTTTCCAGATGTTGCTACATGGTGGATCAAAATGCGCCCATTCATAGTTCCATCAATTTTGACAACCTCTCCATCACCACTGGCTGAAATGCAGCCCCCAAACCATGACAGAGCCTCCATCTTAGTTTACAGATGGCTGAAGACAATCATTGTTGTACCGCTCTCCTGAGTGCTGTACATGACAACGAACCAAAAAAATCACTCCATCAGACCTGTTGCCACTGATTTTCAGTCCAGTTCTTGTGTACTGTGGCATACTTGAGCCTTTCCTTCCTGTTTCCCTTCCTTAAGAACGGCTTCTTGACAGCTGCCCTCCAACTGAGACCATTTCTGAACAGCAGACAGATCTGCTGAGGTCCAGATGCATCTCTCAGGTCCTGCGTCAGGTCTTTGCTGGATTTTATTTCTTAAGGACATGACTTTCAGATACAGTTCATCTGCTGTAGTTTTTTTGGTCTGCCACTTCTTCTTTGTCCTCCACTCGTCCAGTTTTTTCTGAGATACACAAGGCTGGTTAATGGAACTTTGAGTATCACACTGTTGATGCAAAATACTGTTTTATGCTCATCAAACTGTTATCTTTGGTATTTTTCCGAGATGAAAGAGCAAATTATGTGTTTTTGTGACAAAGTGCCTAAATATAAAATTTAAAATTGGTTGTTTGCTGAGTTGTCTGTTATGTGTAGATACAACTCTGGTTCATCGCACACGTTAGGTGTCTTTTTAAAGCTTGAATGAGTCATAAGTCAGAATTAAGTAGCTTAATAAACAAAAAAGACATTCCTCAAGAACTGAAAATGACTGAAAACTATGAAGTCTTGTCCACTTACTGACAGGCACGCAGAAAGTTCGGGCCATTTTGGACAGTGATGATTTTTTTTGGGGGGGGGTTCCATCTCTGTACTCCAGTGGATTTTAAATCAGACAATCAGTAAATGATTGATGTGCAGACTGTCTGCTTTAATTCAAGGAGTTTACCAAAAGTACTGCATTAAATCTTTAGGAATTAGAGCCAATTTTTTGCACAGTCCCTCATTTTCAGAGGCTCAAAAGTAACAACATCTAGCAAACTAGCAACAAAATATCTTTTGCAGTGACTGCAGTGATGTCTAGAAGCCACAGACATCACCAAATGCTGCTACCAAATATAAGTACAACACTAGAAATTGACTCTCAGTCTTTAATCTGCTTAATTTGTCATGGAATAATAAGGAAAGAAGGCTCTTAGGGAATATCCTAATTATCTGGGATACTGGATTTCTGAAAGAGCTACAAATCACAATCATTAAAATGCAAAAAAAAAACGAAATAAATTTTAAATATTTAACTAAATATGAACGTTTACCTTTTTGATTTTGTCACAATTCTATATGGTTGATAATAAAAATCACAAATTCTCCTTGTTAGTTTTTATAATTTTTTTAATGATTTACAGAGTAAAATATTGAGCACATCAGATCAGGGGGGAAAAAACCCTGCTGGATATCTACACTAATATGGACCAGGTAATGTGTTAGGAATGAAAGGATGCCACATTATTTGATGGAACTTACAGAGGGCTGAATTCAGAGAAACCCCCAAAAATCAAAGTGAAAAATAATGCAGCAGGCTAGTCCATTTCATAGCAGCAACTCAAAATGGTACTCAGTAGTTTGTGTGGCCCCAACGTGCTTGTATGCATGCCTGACAACATTGGGGCTCCTAATGAGAAGACAGATGGTGTACTGGGGGATCTCCTCCCAGATCTGGACCAGAGCATCACTGAGCTCCTGGACAGATTTGGCAGCTTCAGATGAACTGAAACATAATGACCCAGAGGTGTTCTATTGGATTTAGGTGTGTGTGTGTGTGTGTGTGTGTGTGTGTGTGTGTGTGTGGTGGTCGTGGTGGTGGGGTAGTCAGTGATAACAACTCCTTGATCCTCCAAGAACTGCCTGCATACTCTCACCACATGAGGCTGGGATTTGTCGTGCACCAGGAGGAACCCAGGACTCACTGCACCAGTGTAGGGTCTGAAAATGAGTCCAAGGATTTCATCCTGATACCTAATGGCAGTCAGGGTGTGATTGTCTAGCTTGTACAGGCCTGTGTCCCTCCATGAATATGCCTCCCCAAACCATCATTGACCGACCACCAAACCGGTCATGCTGAATGATGTTACAGGCAGCATAACCTTCTCCATGGTTTCTCCAGACCCTTTCATGTCTGTCACATGTGCTCAGGGTGAACCTGCCCATCTGTGAACAGCACAGCGTGTCTGTGGTGGACCTGCCATTTCTGGGATTCTATGGCAAATGCCAGTCGGGCTCTGCGGTGCCAGGCAGTGAGCACAGAGCCCACTAGAAGATGTCGGGCTCTCAGGCCACCCTCATGAAGTCTCTTTCTGATTGACTGGTCAGAGACATTCATGCCAGTGGCTGCTGGAGGTCATTTTGGAGCTCTGACAGTGCTCATCCCGTTCCTTCTTGCACATAGGAGCAGATACTGGTCCTGCTGATAAGGGATAAGGACCTTCTACGGCCCTGCCCAGCTCTCCTAGAGTAACTGCTTGGGAAAACTGCTGAAGGGAAAACATTTCAATGGCCTCCACCTGTAAAACCATTCCTGTTTTGGGGGGTTGTCTCATTGCTGTCCCTCTAGTGCACCTGCTGTTAATTTCAGTTTCAGCAGCTGAAACTGAAATTGACAACCCCCTCTGCTACTTAACTGACCGGATCCCAGAAGTTTCAGTGACTTGAAGCTGCACTCTGATTAAAAAGTGTTTCTTCAATTTTTTTGAGCAGTGTATGTGAGGGTGGTGCAGGACATGTATGAGGACAGTGAGACAGTGGTGAGGTGTACAGTAGGAGTGACAGACAGATTCACGGTGGAGGTGGGATTACATCATCTGCTCTGAGCCCCTTCTTGTTTGCAGTGGTGATGGACAGGCTGACAGATGAAGTTAGGCAAGTGTCTCCATGGACTACGATGTTCACAGACAGCACTGTGATCTGTAGTAAGAGTAGGGAGCAGGCGGACAAGAGCCTGGAGAGATGGAGGTATGCACAGGAGAGAAGAGGAATGAAAGTCAGCAGAACCAAGACAGAATATATGTGTGTGAATGAGACGGACACAGGTGGAAAGGTGAAGATGCAAGGAGCAGAGATAGTGAAAGCAGATGAGTTTTAATACCCTCCTAAGAAATGAACAGTGCACAAGAGAGGTAAATAAGAGAGTACAGGCAGCTGTAGTGGGTGGAGATGAGTCTCAGGGGTGATTTGTGACAGAAGGAGAGCAGCAAGAGAGAAAGGAAAGGTTTACAAGATGGTAGTGAGACCTGCTATGATGTATGGTTTGGAGACAGAGGCACTGACAAAAAGACAGGAGTCCAAGCTGGAGGTGGCAGAGCTGAAGAGTTTCATTGGGAGTGACCTGATGTACAGGTTTAGACATGAGTCCATCAGAGGGACAGCTCAGGTTGAGCTTCTTGGAGACAAAGTCAGAGAGGCAAGGCTGAGATGGTTTGGACATGTGCAGAGGAGGGAGAGTGGACATATGAGACAAAGGATGTTGAGGATGGAGCTGCAGATAGGAGGCAAAGAGGAAGATTTCAGATAATCCACTGCAGTGACTGAGACTGAGTAGACTTCAGCAAAATTGTGATATAATATAAAAATTTTAGTCTCCCATTTATCATATGTTTCAAGTTTCAACACACCAACTCATTCAATGTTTTTTTTTCTTTTCTCAAAACCGTCTCAGTTTAGACCAGATCAAATAAGGGACATGTTCTACATCATGTTCTACTTAATAAATGACGGTCCCACTAAACTCAAACGAGATGGGAAATGTGTCACTGCAGAATTTGGTAGCCACACTGGTGAAGTGTTGACTGGGATTATAATTAAATGGTCAACAGTGCAAACATCCAAGCCCCCAAACCATCACAGCTTCTCCTCCATGCTTCATGTTGGGACCGACAGATACTGATACTGCAGATATTATCCATTCACCTTGTTTCTCCCTCACAAAGACGTGACAGGTGCAACCAAAAATCACATTTAGCCTCATCATTCCAGTTTCCATTTGTCTGGTACCTTGTGTTCTCTTTGTCTTGCTCACCATCAGTACTGGTTTCCTTGAAGGACTTCACAGTCTCTTCCAAGCAGCTGCTGTTGGTGTTTCGCTTAAACTCTGGAAAATATTGATGTGGGTTCTAATCTGAGCTGCTGTTCACTTATCATTCTAACGAACTTCTCCAGGAGAGGAAACTCTCAGTTTCTTAGGGTGGTCTGCATGAGAGACTGGACCTGGAAATTTCCTGGACTAACTGATGTTCAAAAGCAAAGTAATGATGAACTGATATTTCTCTTTCCTCTGTTAAGCAGTTCTTGCTATGATAAAGATCAATACAATAATGTGGTTATTTGCTGTATATCGACACTATTTTTACATAGTTAAAATGTAAAGTCATACTACAGGACAGCAGCATCCTTGCAACTAGGGAAAAAAAAATACTAATCTGTGGTTGCCCGTTGATTATGTAGAATTTTTCCGCATTTAGCAAAACTCTCAATCTCTGGGAGCCCACTCTTGATCTCACAGCGATTACACAGGTTGCCTGGTGGGAGGCAACCGGTCTCGGCCCCAGTCAGACTTACTGCAATGACTCAGATTTGTAAAGGTTTGCAAATAACTGCTAATTTGTAAAACACACAGGAGAGAAAACTAAGTCAGTGTATCCAAAAGCTGTCTACTGTTTGTGGCAGAATGACTTGCATTTTGCATAATTGTCACACTTGAAAATGAAATATTGCTCAAAAATAGATTCTTCAAAATAGAACAAAGAATAAATATAAATGGTTTTGTCTGCATTTTCTCTGGGAGAACACAGCTCATTGAAATGAAGGGAGCACTTGTGTTTCACAGTATAACAGAAAATCAATTAAACTTCAGGGATATCAATCTGTCCATGTAGGAAGTATAAACCATTGTGAGTTCATTTCAACTGCTTTGGTGACAAAACAGATACAATAAAGGCAAGACTAAGGCAATTCCCAAAAAGGGAATGGTTTTGCAGGTGGTACCCACAGACCATTACTCTCTCATTATCTGTTATGACTGTTTTTTCTTCCCCTTTGCTTTTTGTTAGCGTCCCTGTCACTCCTGGTAGTACGAGATGGTACCTGCAGCCCATTCAGGCTAGGCAGGTAGTCCAGCTCCTCCAGGATGGCACATCCTGGCACAGTACACAACATATAGGATGACACGCAGTTCTCGCCACTCCAATTTTGTCTTCTTTCTTCCTTCATTCAGTGACTTTTACAGTTGGTGAACTGTATTTTCCCCATCTTTTTTACCCCCTTATTTAAGCCATTTATGAAACCCATATTTCCTGCAAAGTCTTCTGGCAGGTTAAGAGACAGACATTTAAAGTTAACTTTATAAAAAAAAAATGCAATACATAGATGGTTATTAATTATCTTAGGGTTGATCTGTGCACAGTTTTCAATTCCAGTGCACATGTTGAAGTGTTCTTGGGGAAGATGAATCCCAAATTGCCTCTAATGCAACCATCAGAGTTTGAGTGTGTGTATATGATAGAATCGTGTTTACAGAGATACAATAAATTGCTATGAAATGTGACTTATAGTAACAAATGCTTTGAGTATTCAGGTAGAGTAGACAAGTACTACATTTAAGAACCAGTCCATTAACAAATCCCACACCTCCTTAATCTTTGGTAGGAGTCAGTTTTGATTTGTTTGTGGCAATTATGTAAAACTCTGCCATGTGCTAACTACTCTTTGGAGATATACACGATCAAGCATAACATTATGTCCACTGACAGGTGAAGTGAATAACACTGATTATCTCTTCATCAAGGCACCTGTTAGTAGGTGGGATATATCAGGGAGCAAGACAACATTTTGTCCTCAAAGCTCATGTGTTAGAAGCAGGAAACATGGGCAGCATAAGGATTTGAGTGAGTTTGATGAGAACCAAACTGTGATAGCTAGATGACTGGATCAGAGCATCTCCAAAACTGCAGCTCTTGTGCAGTGTTCCCGGTCTACAGTGGTCAGTATCTATTAAAAAGAGGTCCGAGGATAGAACAGTGATAAATCAGCGACAGGGTCATGGGTGGCCCTGGTTCATTGATGCACGTGGGGAGCGAAGGCCTTCCCTTGTGGTCCAATCCAACAGACAAGCTACTGTAGTTCAAACTGCTGAAAAAGTTAATGCTGGTCCTGTTTGAGAGGTGTCAGAATACACAGGGCATCAGTTTGTTGTGTTTGGGGCTGCATAGCTGCAGACCAGTCAGGGTGACCATGGTGACATATCCAAAAACACCAACTATGGGCAACAATGGAGAAAGATGACCTGGTCTGATTAATCAAGTTTTCTTTTACATGGCTGGGTGCATGTGCATCGCTTACCTGGAGAACACCTGGCACCAGGATGCACTATGGGAAGAAGGAAAGCCAGTGTAGGCAGTATGATACTTTGGGCAATGTTCTGCTGGGAAACCTTGGGTCCTGCCATCCATGTGGATGTTACTTTGACACATGCCACTATTATTGCAGACCATGTACACCCTTTCATGGAAATGGTATTCCCTGATCACTGTGGCCTCTTTCGGCAGAATAATGTGCACTGCCCCAAATCAAAAATGGTTCAGGAATGGTTTGAGGAGCACAACAACAAGCCTGAAATGTTGACTTGGCCTACAAATTCCCCGGATCTCAATCCAGTCAAGTACCTGTGGGATGTGTTGGACAAACAAGTCCGATCCACGGAGGCCCCACGTCACAGCGTACAGGATCTGTTGCTAACATCTTGGTGCAGATACCACAGCACAGCTTCAGGGGTCTAGTGGAGTCCAAGCCTCGATGAGTCAGGGCTGTTTTATCAGCAAAAGGGGACCCACACAATATCAGGCAGGCGGTCATAGTGTTAAGCCTAATCGGTGTGCATATTATACACAGTACCCGTCAAAAGTTTGGACATGTTCACCCAATCATATGAACACGAGTACTGTACATATAGCCATACTGTAGTATGTTGTTCAGCACTTTGAAAAGGATGATATGAGGTTTCTCCTTAACCTTCTATAAAACCTTAGGCTGATGTGTAGTAGAGGTGTAACAGTACACATATTAATGGGTATGTATGAAGTTATGGGTCACAATTCAGTGTTTTCTAAGCAGAGAAAACAAGAAATAATAGAACTCTGTTGCTATTGTAGGACATTATGATGTTATATTAAAGTTCACTTTATATCATATATATAAATTTTAACATTTAAATTTTAACATTAGCAGTATATGAATTGACTTTGAAAAAATGTGTTGGAAGATTACAGTGACCTTCACCTTTGACCACTATCTCAATTCCTCGAGTCCCAGTAAACATCAGTGCCAAACTATAAAAAAATACAAGGATTTCCTAAAAATTTGCATTCACGACAACAGGAAAGACTAATAATCCAAAACAGATAAAATACACATAGATAAAATAACAGTTTGTGCATTTATTTTGAAATTGTAAATGTTAAACAGTGGCTTGCTTATCAAGTCTAAAGCACTCTAGTGATGGCACACTATCAGTAAGAATGAATCAATACCAAAAATGAACACATTTTTTTTGTAATGACCAAAAGACTTAAAGAAATAAAAATTGTCCAGTGTTTTCATGATCAGCTTTAGGGCTGCACAAATTAACACTGCCTGTTTTCTCCCTCTGTCAACTGGAACTGCCACTACACAAACATAGCAACCTTTAGCGTGAGTTTACATAACATGAATTTCATAAAAATTTGCATCTGCATCTTTAAAAGCTAACTCTGCTAGCATGCTATAGCTGTAAGAAAACAAGTGCGGTGTTGCCAAATCATTGAAGGTGAAACTAATATATTAGAAGTGCAAGAAGGTAGACTTATGACTCTGGAGAGCATTGAGCAAACCAAGCAAAGGAAATCTCATTCCTCAATAAATGCCTCACTTAATTACAATACCATTAAAGCACTAACACCCAGGGTAAACACTAGTGAGCTAGCTTTGCTTGCTGCTGTTGGTCTCTTTCAGACTGATTTTAAATATAAGACTAGTCATTATGATTTTTATAATACAATAGTAGTGTGTCTTAGATTCTTTAGCTAAGATGTTCCTGACTGTATGGCTATGTCTTGTGGGTGGTGTCTCTTTAGGTGTTTTTTCAGATTGCTGGGGTCAGAGAACCTTTCAGGACAGAGCGAGCACTTGTACGGTCTCTCCCCCGTGTGGATGTTCCTGTGGATCTTCAAGTTCCACAACTGGGAGAATTTTTTACCACAGATGACACATCCATATGGCTTCTCTCCAGTATGAGTTCTCATATGCGATTCCAAATTTGCTGGGGCAGGAAACCTTTTCCCACAGAAACTACAGACACAATCCCTCTTCGTGGGATTTTTTTGGCCCTGACTTGGACCTGGGTGCAGGAACTGTTGAGACCCCTGCACTGACAGCTGCCCTGCTTGCATCTGACCTGACACCTGACTTTGGCTGGACTCATCTGACAGATCGATAACAGGAAGCTGCTGCTCAAAGGAATAAGTGGACAACCTTCTAGACTTTTCAGCAGTCAGTCCCCTCTCTGCTGCATTCTCAGCAGCCGTTCCCCTCCCAGAGCTGCCAGGCTCTCCTCCAATGAGTGTGCCAGGCAGGTATGAGAGTGGAGCGAAGTTTGGTGACAGCCCTGGGAGGCTGTCACCATAACCACCCCCCCTATTAGTCCACAGCGAAGAATGGCCACAGCTGACCTCTGAGAAGCCCCGCCCAGAGTCCTGCAGGTCAGACAGCTGATTGGTGGACATCTGTGTGGTGTCATCAAATTGCAGCACTCCTCTGTAGTCATCTGTGCTGGACTCCACCAATCCTGGACACAAAGAGAGTGACGTTCTCACTCAGGAAGGATTGAATTAAGCATTTTGAACATTCTCACAGGATCTTTTGGAATGCCAGTCCTTGATGTTGGGCAAAACATCAGTTGATGGAATATGGCCACAAATTTACACTGAAAAATGTTTGATGTTGTTTGTCAGTCTGCTGTTGTGAGGTAGAATAGGTGTTTCACAGTGGTCCAGCATTTAGTGTGCCAGAGAAGTTTTTTTGTCTTTTGGCCAGAAGACCTCCTAAACTGATCTAACACTTCATGGTGAATGTGTCTGCTCACCCTCCTGTATGCTGAGGCACGCCTGGTTCCGAGGTCTTGTTGCCGGCTCCACCTCCTCCACCTTGACAAGCACCACATCCGGCTCCTCATCCTTCTGCCCACACAAAAACACAGAAATTGTCTTACGCAATATACAATACACAACATAAATGCACACTTTAAATATAAGTGAAAATATGAAAAAGGGGAACACAAAAACAATATGATCATGCCTTTTGCTTGAGTATGGATAAATCCAAAGTAAAGTTGAAAGTAACCGTGTCAATCCTTAAAGAAAAGACAATTAAAGCAGAAAATTTATAAGAGTGAGTAAGGTCTTTTAGAAACTGTAAAAATTCTCCTGTTCTTGGGTCATAGTTCATTGAAAAGGAATTAATAGTTGTAATAAGCAAAAATAACCAACCTTTACAAGGATACTTCAGGTTGTGTTGGATTATACATTTAGCCTCTTCTTTAAACTGTCTTTAACAAAATTCCAAAATTAAAAGTAATAAAAAACATTGTTTTTCTAGCGCAGCCATTCCCAAAGTCAAGAGTGCTGCAGCCCACTTAAAAACTCAAAATAATAAAGTAATGAGTAATATCACAAACTAACCACCTCCTAATACCAGTTTTAATTCACTTTTTATGAAAATAATTACATTCATACCAATATATATAACTATGCACACTTGTGCGGCCCACCTGCAGTACCATTGTGGCCCACACTTTGGAAATCACTGTTCTAGCGCATATGGCAAGTTTTTTTCTTTTTCACAAAAGGCTAGATGAAAGTTATAGAATCAAAAACTTTTGTTCCTCTAAAAGTCACTTGAGGCTAGATTCAAAAGGGAGTCAGTCCCCACAGATGTCCACGCTAATGCAAAATGTAAGAGCAGAAAGAAATGCGCTTCTGCCTTTAAGTGTTATAAAAAGAGTTTGGTCTCTATTGCAACTTTCTCCTTTCATAACAACTGCAATTCAATTCAATTCAATTTTATTTATATAGCACCAAATCACAACAGACAGTCGCCTCAAGGTGCTTTGTATTGTGGGTAAAGACCCTACAATAATACAGAGAAAACCCAACAGTCAAAACGACCCCCTATGAGCAGCACTTGGTGACAGTGGGAAGGAAAAACTCCCTTTTAACAGGAAGAAACCTCCAGCAGAACCAGGCTCAGGGAGGGGCAGTCATCTGCTGTGACCGGTTGGGCTGATGAGGGTGATGTTCATTTATAACACACCAGCCACACCCTTATCATTACTAAGGGTGCAGCTGTTTACACTCCCCACTGTCACCCTTGCCAGCAGCAGTGCGAGAGAAAAATGACTGGTGTGCAGTGCACTTTGGTGGCATTTCAGCTTGGCATGCACCTCCAGATTTTTGTTACTTGCTGCATGCGGTCTGGCTGGAGCCATGCACCAGTATAAACGGCTGCTACGTTATTTAGATAGCCTAACAACACTGTACCAAAAAGTTGGCAAGTGAAACTCTAGTTTTGTGTTTGGAGGTTACTGAGCACTAATTAGCAGATGTGATGCACCTATACAGTCTATGCATGCAGCTCACAAAGATTGCTCTAATCAGGCTAATCGCTTGTCTTTTTCAAATATGGCCATTCCTGGGTCCAGGAAACCAAAACAGAATTGGAGATCATGCTAACATTTTCAGATGTAACTAATGACTTTCCCATATAGTGTTTTTGAGCCAAACTCCTGCCTCAAATACCACCAAGAAAAAAAAAAAAAAGACATAAAAGGGACTCATTCCCTATTGTGTTCAGGTTATCAGTTAAAGAAAATGAATCTTTTTTCTGTTCCACTTCAGCTCTGTTATGAGCCAACTCATTCTTTTTCTGACTATTTTATTTTGCACAATTAAAAACTTTGGTGTGAGGGGAGTTTAGTGAGGCCATGGAACAAGAACTTTGGTTGGCCTTGAAGTGATTCTGATTCAGGCAACTCAGACGTGGGAAGTGGTGCTCTGCTCACACGGTGTACAGTGAGGATGGAGTGCTGCTGACTTCAATTCAGGATATAGAGGATATAGATGGAATACTTTGAAGAGCTGCTTGATCCTACTGACACATCTTCTGTAGAGGAAGCAGCCTATGGGGATGAGGGGGACGACTCACCCATCACTGGGGATAAGCTCACTGAGGTATTCAAACAAATCCTTGGTAGCAGGACCCCTGGGGTGGATGAGAGTCGCCCTGAGTTCCTGAAGGCTCTGGATGCTGTAGAATTGTCTTGGTTGGCAAGCCTGTGATGGAGATCTGAGGCAGTGCCCTTGGATTGGCAGACAAGGGTGGTAATTCCTGTTTTTAAGAAGTGGGATGGAAGGTGTGCTCCAACTATAGGAAATCATACTCAGCTTCCTTGGGAAGGTCACCACCTAGGTACTGGAGAGTGTTAATTAGTTGAACCTCAGATTAATTGGGATTCAAATACCCACGCGTCTTCCCCTGTGTCTTTCCTCCATTTCCTGTCTCTCTCCACTGTCAATAAAAGCCGCTGTGGCCAAAAATGCAAAAAAAAAAAAAGAAAAAAGTATGTGTCTGGTCCATTGTTACGGACAGTTTGTACAGCGAGCTTGGTCCTTATTGCTGGTAATAAGTCAGACCTGTTCCATCTTGGTGTTGGACTCCACCAGGATTGTCCAGAATTGTCATCAATTCTGTTCATAATTTTTTGGACAGAATTTCTGGGCGTAGTCAAGTTGTGGAAGGTTTCTACTTGGTGGTCTCAGGATCTCGTCACTGCTTTTTGTAGATAATGTGGTTCTGTTGGCTTCATCAGGTGGTGACCTCCAGCTTGCACTAGGGCTGTTCACAGGTGAATGTGAAGTGGCAGGAATGAGAATTAGCATTTCCAAATCTGAGGTCACGGTTCTCAGCTGGAAAAGGATGAAGTGCCCATTTCATTGCAGGGGCAAGTGACTGCTGCAGCCAGAGGAGTTTAAGTTTCTTGTGGGTCTTGTTCAAGAGTGGATCGAGAAATTGACAGACTGGTGCGACCTCTGCCGTGATATGGATGCTGTATTGTGGTCTGTTGTGATGAAAAGAGATCTGAGTGTGAATGCAAAGCTGTCAGTTTGCCAGTCAATCTACATTCCTATCTTCACCTATGGCCACAAGCTCTCTATAGTGACTGAAAGAACAATATCGCGGATACAAGTGCCAGAAATGAGCCTTCACTGAAGGGTGGACTCTCCCTTAGAGATAGGGTAAGGAGTTTAGTCATTCGAGAAGGGCTCTGAGTACAACTGCTTCTCCTCCACATCAAAATTAGCCAGTTGAGGTAGTTCGACCATCTGAGTAGGATACCTTGTGTGAGAGGTGTTCCAGGTATTTTCTACCAGGAGTAGACCCTGGAGCAGGCCCTGGACAGCCTGGAGTGATTATATCTCTCAGCTGGCCTGAAAACACTTCAGTGTCCCCCTGGATGAGCTGGAGGAGGTGGCTGTGGAGAGGGAGGTCTGGGCTTCTCTGCTTAGACTGTTGCCCCCTGACCTGGCCCTAGATAAGCGGTAGAAAATGGATGGATGAACAAATGTCGTTATGTTAAGGTGTTGGGCTAACACATTCCACCTCATCAGGACTGATGCAAAACTGAAATGTTTCATCATAGGATAAAAGTGATAACTGTCAACAACACTGATTTGTAGTAACTGTCACATAACAGAGCCACCAGATCCCCTCACTGCAGGGGTCAAGAGTTCCACTGGAGTCTTTTAATTTATCAACAGACTGTAATGTGTCTGGCTGATGGCTGCATGTAGTATGTAATAGGGTCCAGAAAAAAAATAACCCACGCATTTGAGGTAAAGAAGCATATTTTATTCCATTAATGAAATTATACATGCAAAATGTGAAATGTTCAGCTATAAACCTATCAAAATGAAAACTCCACTCTTTAACCATACTGTCATGCTAACATAAGCTACATATAAGTGTAAACTCAGTAAGTAATGAATACTCCTCAGTTCAAACAAGGGCATTTCTAACAAATTCCAACCCAACAGTGTTTAACACTGAACATCATCTAGTACCAATTAGGGATAAAAGGGTTACGGGCTTCTATAATTAACACAGTATATAAATAAGTAGAAAGAATTAAACAGCACATTCTCATCCAGTCTAAAAATGTGACTGTATACATTTTAATATAACAACTGATGAGTGTAGTGGTTCAGATGCCAGCCATATGCTTTTATGGACCACAAACCTTTGATGTATGGTCACTGCATATACTGATAGAAGAGTATGCATGACAAACAGCACAGTTTATTTGTGTGAGCAATTTAACAGAGACCCAATTCCTAAATGTCTCCTGATATATCTTATTCCTCTGTGCCACAGAGTGCAATTATTATTATCTAACAGCTAATAGAAACCCACCAGGGAGTCACATTGGTGTACTGGCTAACATACTCTTTCATTACCATGAACATACTGCACTTTTTTTTCCTGGTATAGTTACATATACATTAACCTGCTGCCTGAATAACTCGCCAAAGCACCAAATACAGATTATCTACTGCAGAAAGTAGTCCCCAACAAATAAACTATTTCAGCCCAAGTAACAGTAATAAAAAGTACAATGTTCAACTATTTTGGGAAGTTACTGAGCCTTTGGACAGACTATAAAGATTTACATCTTCAACAGGAACCAATGTGTTTGGAGCTGATACTGTTAAAGGAAAATTATCATCATAACCATCACGGCCTAGTAGAGTCAATGTAGTAATTTGGTTCTATGACAAGAGATGGAAATTCAACCATTTTAATTCAGCTTTGTCTACTTGAAAATATTTCAAACAACTATATGTGGAAGTGTTTTTATACACATCATACGCTATATGTCAGCTATATGACAGGATCTGGCATACAGAAAACTCCTGCACTGGAGGCATATATTAAATCTGCTTCTAATTAAATACTTTTTAGACTTTAATTCTTCTCCACTTACAAATCAGGCAAAGCTGGTAAGAATTCATGGGTGAGGTCTATATAGACCACTGGAGCTGACCAATCAGAGCAGACTAGGCTTTTTGGGACGGGAGGGTGGCAGCCACCCTAGCTACCTACTTTTGCAGGCAACACAAAGATGTGAAATCAAACAGAACTCAGTTTCACTGTCCTTTCAAGTTTTCTTGAAATGGCTAACATATCCCGATTCTGATCTTGAATATAATCTTTGAGAACTAGTAGAGCCGTATCACTGTAACTGGTGTGCATTTGAATTTCATTCTTCTGTAAAAACAAAGATTGTGGTTACCAGCTGTAGTGTGAGACCATGTCCACTTTTAAGCAAGGACATCTGGAGTCCAAAAAAACTAAACCCTGTTAACACGTTTTTCACATGGAACTATATCAATTTACAGGAAACCTGAATGCTCTAACTTTCATTTCACTGAAGCTTTCACAAAGTCCTGTGCACAATTTTATTTTCATTTATGCTGCCAGGCCTCTTCAGTGTAAATTTCAGTATGGCTCTTTTGTTGGTGTGTTTTCAGATTTCTTATCCAGGCAAATCCCCTGCCACACAACCCACAGGTGTATGGCTTCTCCCCTGTGTGGACTCTCTGGTGTTTTTTCAGATTCCCAGCCTCTGCGAACGTCTTCCCACATGTGGAGCAGCTGAAAGGCTTCTCTCCTGTGTGAACACGCTGGTGGATCTCCAATTTCTTTGGCCGGTTAAAAGCCTTGCCACAGTAGCTGCAGACAAACAGTCTTTCCTTGCCCGTTCGAGAGAAACCTTTCCTGCAGTCAGTGAAGGGCTGGGACAAGGGAAACGTGGCGCCATAGCGACTCCAGCCATTTACACTGGAAGAAGTTGATGGTAACTCAACTGCTGCCATCGAGTATGAACAAGACGGACTTATTCCTTCAACGTCAATATTTGAGGGCTCATCAATAAACTCCCCAACCAACGAATTACCAGTTTTACCAATGTCACACAAGACGTCAAACTTTGAGTTGCTGCTGCCATCATCAATATATTGGTGTGGGTTCACTGCTTCCTGCAGCGAGTCTCTGCCCTCAACAGAAGTACTGAGTTCACACTTAAGAGGAGAGGGGCCACTGACCTCCACTCCTCTGCTGCTGGTATGCTTCGTCCTGCTTGTCTGGCTCTGCAGCTGGGACTGGGTAGAAATGGACTGGGTGCCCTGCCCCTCAAGGCCAGGCATCTGACCTTCAGCTCCACGAGGGACACACTCCATCACTCCTTTAAAGAGAGAATGTGGGGGGAGAACAGAAAAAACAGAATGGTTACTTCTTCTCTCATGACAATCAGAATTAATTATATCAGTAAGATTTTACACTCAATTAATGCAGCGCTATTCACCTTCTATAATGCTAACTGCTATTTAAAGTAGTGGCTGTGACAGCTGTGTGTGTGCAGTTCTGCACACTCTAGGAGAAAGGAGAGAGCCAGAGATGAGGAGCTATTTTCCTGAGCACCAAAAAGTGCTTTAATTTTTGAAATACCCCTAACAGATGTAGAACAAAACATATATTTTCTAAGGTCTCTAATATATCAGATGGATTCTTGTATAAAAATATTTTATCAGCAACCATAAAGAGGGTAAAGTGTTGTGGCAGGTAATTTCAAATGCAACATTTGTAACAGCTCAACAAATATCAGCAAACACGCAAAACTGTGCAAGTCTGTCACTGTGTCTGCTAGCTGAAGGTCTGGCTGCTGTTTCCCAGAATGAGAGAGAAGTTCACTCAGAGATGGAAAAAGAAAGGACAGAAGAGGAGAGGTTAGATTTAAAGGGAAGGACTGCTCAGGGACACCTGATAAACTGGAAATTTAAAGCTCACATTTAGTGGCCTCAGTATATGATGTGATTTTCCATTTTGTGAAACATCCTGCAAAATAAACTGAGGCCTTTGAATTTCTGTTATTCAAAGGTTGCAAAAAATACTGCAGGTTAGCACAGGATAAACAGGTCAGTTTGCTGTACTGTGGCGAACTGTGGTTTACAGTAAAGCTCTGTGCTGGACTGGTGCAGAGCAGCTGTGGTGTTCATGGTCAGCATAACGGGTTACTGTACATCAAGTGTAGCAAAGCTGAGTTTGAATTTAGGCTGACGATACTTAGATTCATGTACGAAATTCAGTAGCAGTTGTGCAGTGGGTAGGCACTCGCCTTGTAGCCAGAGGGTTGCTGGTTCGAGCCCTTGTCCCTGTGCTGGCGTTGTGTCCTTGGGCAAGACACTTAAACCACATTGCCTATTTAAACGTAGCGCCAGTCTCTGGCTGCATGACTGCAGATGCTCGTCTCTGGATGAGTGATCTGGAACGCTCAGTTCGTTGTGTGCCTTGTGTGCACAATGACAATGAGTTGAATCTAACATCTAAATTCAACATTTATACCAACAGCACATAGTCAGACAGTATGCTGTCAGTGTAGGAAATCAGCCAGGACAGTTTTTGAAACAGCTGCTTCCATCTTTTTGAATTCAGTTGTGTAAATCCACCAAGAGCTGGTGCAGCACAGGTCAGCTGATCACAGCCTGTACAGAAAGAAAATCTGCCGCAACACACAATAGAAAATATTCTGAGTTGTGTTTCTCTTTCATTTGTCTTTTTAGGCAGTCAGTCTTGGCAATGTAGGTGACAGCAAATAGCTCTTGCTTTCTAATTCTTGTTTTTTTTCTCTGCTCACGGTCTACAGAACAAGAGGAGTACATTCATTAGAATTAGAAATTAGATTGAATTAAAGTTTGTGTATGTACTAATATTGGTTTATTGAACAGACATTTTTGTATCAAATTTTTATCAGCCATTTCTCAGATTTATAGTGTACAGATGAGGGCAATATTATTAGCTCCCCTTTGAAATTTAAAATTGTCTTTTTTTTTTAAACAAAACAAGTGATTTTCAACATAGCATTTCTAAATATACTAGTTTTTTTTTTAAAAAAGCATAAATTTATATTTGTGGACAGTAACAGAATTATTTCAGAATACAAGAGTGTTCCAAAAAACTCGTGTGACCTGCGCGGTTACTGAGACACAACGGACAACGGAAAAGTGATCCCCGAGTGTCTCCCTGGCTCTTGGCAGAATTTGAATTTGGGGGTAAAGTTATGCCAATGCTAAAGTTTTTGTGGAATTTCAAAGTCAAAAAAGGGGGATAAATAAATAAGATTAATAAAATCGTGGTCAGCACCCCTAGATTTATAATGTAGTTTACAGGTCAGTTAATTATTCAGTATTTATTTCAGTACAGTGACATACAGTTCTTCACCACCAATGTAGATCACTCCAATGTAAATTAATGAATTCATGAAAAAAATTAATGAACAAAGTTCTTCTTCGGACATTGAATGTTTTATCGCTTATTTTCAGTCCAATCCTTGTACCTGACCATTTTCAGAAGAAATGTTTTTTTGTTTGTGTGTTAAGCCACTTTACATTGACCTATGAATCATTCAAGCATAAAATAGGCACATAACATAAAGGGATGAACCAGTGTTGTGACTACACATAACCCATTTTAAACTGCACCTGTAGGTACTAGCAGCCAGCTGCAAAAACACATAATTTGTTCCTATTTCTTCCGTTGAATGTATAAAAATGCCAGAAACACAAGTCTGACAGACAGAAAATAATATTTTTGCACCAACACAGTGATTCCCTATAAGCTATTTGGCATATCTTGGCACAGTATGCAGTTTGACTCTAAAAAATTTAAGGAAACTGGACAAATAGGGGACAAAAAAGAAGCAGCAGGCTTTAAGCAGATACACAGTATCTTGAAACCCAGCAAAGACCTGACACAGGACCAGAAAGATGCATCTGACCCTTCAAGTGATCCTCTACTGCTCACTGAAGCCTCATTGGAAATGGTCTCAGTGGAAGTGTGGTTGTCAAGAAGCTATTTTTAGGAAGGAAATGGGGAGGAAAGACTGAGGTATCCCAAATTACACAAGAACTGGACTAAAAATGAGTGGCAACAGGTCCACGGAGTGATGTTTAGTTTAAGAAGCTGTCAATGGCTTAAAATTGATCAAATTATGAACATGGAAAAGTACTGTTAAGATTATGATCCAACTTGTAGTGTCCATCTGGAAATTGTCTGGAGACTACCATAGTCTGAGGCAGCAGCTTTATTTTTCTGCATTATAAAACACACTGCAATAAAATCACCACCATGGATCTGCCTCCCCAGAGACCAGATGTCAACAATACCGAAGCATTGTAGGATTGACAATTTATTTAAAAAAAAAAAAAACAGAACAAAAGGCAGTCAACATCCAAAGGAGAGCTCTGAATGTCTTTTAGAAGTCTGTGGAACTATTCCTGAAGAAATTATAAGAAATTTTGTTCTTCCCAGACCAATAGCAACAATTGCCTCACTGAGATCATTGCTGAGATCGTTCCTCCTTGGCATTGTGCTAACATATAACTTTGAAAGAGTCACACATGATCGCATTATGACAAGACTGGATTACTGTAATTCTTTGTATGTAGGTTTCCCACATTCATCTCTTTATCAGCTTCAGCTGGTACAGAACACTGCTGCTCGGCTTTTAACTGCGACGAAAAAAACGTTAACGTATTACACCAGTTTTAGCTTCACTGGCTTCCTGTCAATTTTAGGATTCATTTTAGGATTTTATTGATTCATTTTAAATGTACTGGCACCAATCTATTTGTCTGAGCCTATTCATGTTCAGAATCCTGTCAGAGCACTGAGGACTGTTAATGAGATGATCCTCAATATTCCAAGATCTAGTCTTGAAAAAGCTTGGTCACCTCTATTTTTAGTTGTTGCCCCGAGTCTTCTTGAATGCCTTACCATTTCATATTAGAACCGCCCAAATACTTAAGTCTTTAAAAGTCTTAAGTCATTTCTACTCTCTGCCCTTTGAGTAAAAACTTGACATCTTGGAATTATTTCATTTTTGTTTTTTGTTATGTTTTATTATTGGCTGCCTGTGAAGCACTTTGGTAAACTCTGGTTGATTTAAATGTGCAAATAAACCTGCCCTTGACCAGCAAGCTGCCAGAACTTCTGATTTTATAGAGGTGGTCACACTTGCTGATGACCAAGTAATCAAGTGCATTTGATTATCAGCACCTGGCTGCTACACACCCTGTTAGTTCTTATGCAAACAGTAAGCGTGTACATTTTGGGCTTCGTTTTTGTAAAACAAAACACACCAAAAAAAAAAAAAAACATAGGATAACAGGTCATCTTTTGTTCTTTATCTAAGGCTGTAAGACCAAAATTCTTTATAAAACTCTGCTGGAAAACCATCTGGGTCTGGGGCTTTGTTATTTGGAAGATGCTGTATTGCTTCATAAAATTCAGATGGTAAGAAAGGCGAATCAAGAGTCACGGCCTGTTCATCACTTAGTTTAGGCAGATTTATGTTATTAAGAAATTCTTCAATTTCAGCATCAGATGGATTAACCTGTGATGAGTATAAGGCTTCATAAAAAAGTCTTTAAAAGAGTTATTTATTTGTTGTGGGTCATGAGTAATGTTACCAGTCGAGTCTTTAATAGAAGGAATAGCTGTTTTTTCTTTATTTAGTTTTAACTGGTTGGCCAGGAATTTTCCAGATTTATTTCCATGTTCAAAGTTTTCCCAACGCAGCCTCTGCAACATAAATTGTGTCCTCTTATCAATTATTTCATTTAATTCCAGTTTTAGTTTCCTCAGGTTGTTAATTATATGTTCTTGTGGTGAGGCAGCATAGGCAGTTTCTAAAGATTTAATTTTCTCCTCTAATTCTAACACGTGTTTTTTCTTTATTTTTCTTATGCGAGCAGTAAGATATTATTCTGCCCCGCATTATTGATGCCATCATAGATTAACACAGATCTGTCTACATACAAATGGTGAAGCACAAAGAGACAGATGAGACAGTGAGCTCAGGTGGAGTCAAAGAAGAAGTTTTCTAATGTCTAAAACAGCAACGCTCGTTCCTCTGATCGCCATTAAACCTTTACTGGGAAACAGCTGGATGTCCTTCATCAAAGCACCTGATCAACAAGCTCCAACCTGAAGAAGAGAGAACTTTGTAGCTGCTCCATCCACCACCATTTGTTTCACACAGAGAAAATCTATAGTAAAGCACTGTCTTAGTCTGACACGATGTTTAAATCAGGCAGCTGCTGAAGGCTGACTGCAGCCGTCCTGCTTTATATTACAGTGATACCTGCAGCATGCACGGGCGAGTCTACAGGGGGCACGGGGTGTAGGAGACCATATTTATTTTAAGACTTTAGTTACATTATTATGCAGATTTAGAGTCATATAAACAAAAATTTAATTAATTAAATTGTATTAATATTTAAAAATTTGAAAATAAAAGCTTTTTTATCCTCCTTGTTAGGCTGAACACTTAATTATTATTAACATTAATTATTAACATGTTCACCATCAGAACGTCTGTTTTCTGCAGCAGGAAATGTTGCATCACAGCACAGGACAAAGCTCAGCTCTGAGAATGTAGATGTGCTTGATTTTCTTCATTGTAGCTTCCACATGCTCCTTTAGGTTTACTTACACACACACACACACACACACACCAAATCGACCTCATCCAGGACATTCAACACTGTCAGAACTCTTTCTGCTTCCTCTTAATGGTCAGTAAGCCTCCCAGGACCACAGAGTAAACACTCTGTAAACACTTAATGCCTCAGTTTTGGCTGTATGTTGTACCTCGTTTTGACTTTACAGTACCTGCAATTATTTACTGATTTTTCCATTTAAGAAAATGTTTTCTTTAAAAAAATATGATTTTAATATGGCATGTACAACCCCAATTCCAATGAAGTTGGGACGTTGTGTAAAACATAAATGAAAACAGAATACGAAGATTTGCAGATCCTTTTCAACCTATATTCAAATTGAATACACTACAAACTTGTTTGCAAATTTTCACCCATTTTGAATTTGAGGCCTGCAACATGTTCCAAGAGTTTAGACAGGGGTATGTTTACCACTGTGTTACATCATCTTTGCTTTTAACAACAATCAATAAGTGTTTGTGGAACCGAGGACGCTAATTGTTGAAGCTTTGTAGGTGGAATTCTTTCTCCCATTCTTGCTTGATGTACAACTTCAGTTGCTCAACAGTCCGGGGTCTGCTTTGTCATATTTTGCGCTTCATAACGTGCCACACATTTTCAATGGGAGACATGTCTGGACTGCAGGCAGGCCAGTCTAGTACCTGTATTCTTTTACCACGAAGCCACTGTTGAAGAAAAAACTGACTTCAGGCCATGGTTTCCTTTAGTCTGCTGTGACGGTGTGTTTATTAAAGTATACCCGTATACGGTGGTTTTACAGACACAGAGGGTGGATCTGAGTAGGTAAACCAACCCAGAGCCATCTTCAAGAATGATATTTATACAGGAGACTACAAGGGAGAGTCGGGTGGTGACATACAAAGAACAAAGACATCAAAGGGTCATGGGGGGTACCAGGCTACAACAACAGCGATGAAAATAAGAGGTAAAGAGACTGATGCTACGTTTCCTCTGCTGGTGTCGGTTTCAATGAACCAGTGAAACCCTTAAGAACGGGCCCGCGTTTCCACAGCGCTTTCTGACAGTGATTACGAGCAAGATGACAAGTACGCACTTTGCGTCCTTTTATCTGTGATATGAACTGATACAAAGCAGCAAGTTCAGCCTTAGGGCCCAACCTAATTCACAGCCGTGGAAATCTCATCATTTTTCTCATGTAATACACATGTACTATGGTAGAAAACTTTACATTGAGATGGCAGAGTCACGCCCTTCCGCCGATTTCATCATGCGTTCTTGGTTGGAGACCAGCTAGCTTGCGGGGCCCAAGTTGAACCCGTTTTTCAGTGGAGGATCGAGAACGTTCGTTGTGGTAAAACTGCTGAACGGTTCAAATACTGGCACTGGGTCAATGAAAAAAGGGAATGATCACGGGAACAGGAAGTCACTCTCCAGGAGATGGGAAGCTTCTTGGTGATAGGTCAAAGGTTTCACACCTATCCACATTATCTGCCTCGCGGCCTAGTGCCTAGTGGCACTGTTTATAATGGCTGTTTACATACCACTGAGTGCTAAGGCTAATGAGGAACTGAAGGAACTATACAACACCATTCAGAACAGGCACCTGAAGGCATTTTATGTGGTAGCAGGGACTTTAACCACGTAAACCTGACAGACATTCTGCCAAAGTTTCACCAGCATGTCACCATACCATCACAGGGAACGAGACGCATACAAAGCCATCCCCCGCCCCCACCTCAGCCTCTCGGACCATATCTCCATCATGCTGGTCCCAGCCTATCACTCCCTACTGAGACGCTCCAGACCAACACAGAAAGCCATCACTGTATGGCCCAGTGATGCTACCGCTGTACTGTAGGACTGTTTTCAATGTACAGACCTGCAGGTCTTCAGGGAGGCTGCTGCACGTGAGGGAAAGGTGGATCTAAAGGAATATACATCTGCTGTCCTCGGATACATAAGCAAGTGTGTTGGGGATGTTACCACCACCAGGACTGTGACGTGCCACCCTAACCAGAAACCCTGGTTGGATGCAGAGGTTTGCTCTCTGCTGAAAGCAAAGGATGCTGCCTTCAGGTTAGGTGACTCACAGACACTCAGGAGGGCCAGAAGAGGGTTGACTGCTGACATAAAGAGGGCCAAAGCCACATATGCTCAGAAGATCCAGGGATTCTTTTCCTCCGAGGATCTACTTAGTTATGTGGAAGGGCATCAAATGCATCACAGACTATAACTCCAGAGATGCACAATGCCCTAGGGACCCCCTATGCCTGACACACTCAACAGGTTCTACGCCCACTTTGAGAACCCCACCACCACCAGACTCAACCCACCACCCAGAGCAGAGCCCCTCAGTGTGATCCCCGCAGAGGTGAGGAGGATTCTACAGGGTATTAATCCTTGCAAATCTGCTGGCCCAGACAACATCCCTGGGCAGGTGCTGAAAGACTGTGCAGACTAACGCTTGGGGGTGCTGACAGACATTTTCAACTTCTCCCTCACACAAGCAGCTGTCCCCACCTGATTAAAAACTGCCACCATCATCCCGGTCCCCAAACGCTCCACAGTGACAGGCCTGAATGACTATCAGCCAGTAGCTCTCACCCCGATAGTCATGAAGTGCTTTGTGAGACTGGTTATGGCCCACGTCAAGGACACCATCGATGTCACTGTGGACCTACACCAATATGCATACTGGAAGAACCAGTCCACGGAGGAAGCCATCTCTTCTGTGGTTCACACCGCCCTCACCCACCTGGAGTGTAAGGACTCCTATGTCTGATGCTTTTTGTGGGCTTCACATCAGCCTTCAACACCACTGTTCCACAGAACCTGGTGCACAAACTGTTCACACTTGGACTGAGCTCCTCCCTCTACAACTGAATCCTGGACTTCCTGATGAACAGACCGCAATCTGTGAGGATCCACGACGTCTCCTCCTCCCCCATTATCCTCGGCACTGGCTCCCCCCAGGGCTGTGTGCTGAGCTCTCTCCTGTTCACCCTGCACACATATGACTGCTCAGCAAAACACCCAGGCTGTCAGATTGTGAAGTCTGCAGATGACACAGCAGTGGTCTCATGCATCGCTAACAATGATGAGTCCGGCTACAGGCAGGAGGTGGAACACCTGGAGGGCTAGCGCAGAGAGAACAATCTCTGTATCAATGTAGCAAAAGCAAAGGGGATGATTGTTTCTTCTTATAATATTGTTATATTTATATTTATTTGAATCACTTGAATATCATAACTCTTATATGGGCAACACTGGGACCTGAGAACAGAATTTCGTTCCACTGCATGTAAATGTGAATGACAATAATGAATCCTTGAATCCTTGTTGATGTATTGCTTTCGCTTTGCATGGCAGAGTTTTAACTTGCACTTGTAGATGGAGCGACGAACTGTGCTCACTGACAGTGGTTTTCTGAAGTGTTCCTGAGCCCATGTGGTAATATCCGTTACAGAACGATGTCGGTTTTAATGCAGTGCCACCTGAGGGATCGAAGGTCACAGGATTTCAATGCTGGTTTTCGGCCTTGCCGCTTACTTGCAGAGTTTTCTCCAGATTGTCTGAATGTTTTGGTGACATTATGGACTGTAGATGATGAAATCCCCAAATTCCTTGCAATTGTATGTTGCCCACACAGTTGCCCCATCCTTGCTTGTGAATGACTGAGCCCTTCAGGGATGCTCCCTTTATACCCAATCATGACACTCACCTGTTTCCAATTAACCTCTTCACCTGTGGAATGTTCCAAACAAGTGTTTTTTGAGCATTCCTCAACTTTCCCAGTCTTTTGGAATGTGTTGCAGGCCTCAAATTCAAAATGAGTGAACATTTGCAAAAAAACAGTAACGTTTATCCATTTGACCATTAAATATCGTCTTTGTAGTGAATTCAATTGAATACAGGTTGAAAAGGATTTGCAAATCATTGTATTCTGTTTTTATGTTTGACACAACATCCCAACTTCATTGGAACTGGGGTTGTAAAGACACTGGAAGGGTTTAGGTTTTCTGACTGCAATTAAACTATTAAAAACTGTAATTCCTAAAATGGAAACCAATGGGCAGTTTTTTTTTTTTTAAATGTCTTTTCTCTTTGAATATTTATGACTGCTCATTAATAAGACCCAAGTAGTTCTTTTCTCAATTAATTGACACAATAATTGATAGAATACTCGATTACTAACATAATTGATAGCCACAGCTCTAAAGACATGTTCCCCAGTCACTTTCTCATCCATCAGTGGATATCCCTACACACTCAGTGGCTGCCCAACTGTGTTGCTCTTAATTCTTTAAGTCCTCTGCTGCCATTTTGGTGAAGTAGAGAAGCATATGCTCCCTCACATTGACATGAAGATGGATGGCAAATGCAGAAACACAGCATCCAAAAAGTAATCAAGACAGTGGAAATAGTCAATCATAGAGCACATCTCTGGTCATACTGATCACTCAAAGCATTTCAGACACAGTTAACCACACATTCATACAGCACTTTATTCTATACCAGGGCTCTTCAACTCCAGGCCTCGAGAGCTGGTGTCCTGCAGGTTTTAGATGTGTCCCTGATCCAACACACCTGAATCAAATGGCTGAATTACCTCCTCAGTATGCAGTCAAGTTCTCCAGAGTCCTGCTAATGACTTCTATATTTGACTCAGGTGTGTTGAAGTAGAGACACATCTAAAACCTGCAGGACACCAGCTCTCGAGGCCTGGAGTTGAAGAGCCCTGCTCTGTACACTTTAAGCACTTTATCCACCTCTCATCCACGATTAGTTTTAGAATCACCAATTAATGTAACACGCCCCAGCCGGGGTTTGAACCAGGAACTTTCTTGCTCTGATGCAACAGCACTAACATTGTAACATCATGTGCCACTCACACTGTTTATGTAGTATTTCTAATGGGTTTATGATAAGTTTAAACTACCTCTCTGCAACTGATTTATTCTAAGGTGGAGACTATTTAAAGTGTACAGGCTTTTACACAAATTACAATGAGAATGTTCATTGTGAATGTAGTCAGTATTTAGTACTCATTCTCTCTGCTGCAGACACTCAATTCACTCATCCTTAAATAGCAGCCTTAGTAGTTTTGTCTGGACTCACCATCATCTCCTATGAGTGACACATTTTCCTCTGTTTCTTCATCTCGAGACATGTTTGCCTGAACCTTCTCCTCTTTCACCAGCAACGCCTCTGGCTCCACCAATTCCACATCTGGGGACTGCACAACAGAATCATCCCTTGATCAGCAAATACCAGTTTCACACTAATATGGTTAAAGTACAGATATGCTAATTCCTCATGGTGTGCCTACCTTACTCTGGATGCTTTCAGAAAGGACCAGTTCACTGGCTGCATCCCCTCCTGCAGCTCTGCCAGACCACAGAACCACATCCCCCCGTCGGTCAAATACACCACCTACACAATAGTGGAACAGAGGTCTTTAAATGTGGCTTCTAAGGTTTGTTCACTTAAATTTTACATATTACTCTAAACTACTGCAAATCAGTGCCAAGACTGCTCTATATCAGTGTAAATAGACAACTGGCTGTCATAAAAAATAAATTTGGGAGTTTCCCATCCCTCAGCCTCCCTGGATAATGCCAGGATACTGGAGAGGAGAACACACCCGTTAATTGAACCTCGGATTCAGGAGGACTAATGCAGTTTTTCGTTCTAGTCATGGAACACTGGACCAGCGCTTTATCCTTTCTAAGATATTCTAGGGACTCAACCAGTCCAGATGTTTGTGGATGTGGAGAAAGATTGAAACCATATCTCTCGCAATGTCCTGTGGAAGGTGCTTTGGGATTAAAGGATTATTGGGCAGATCGGGCTTAGCTATTGGGCTTGGATTCAGTAGCATAAGACTCTTGTTTCTACTTTTTGCAGATGATCTTGTTTTACTGGCTTCATAAGGTGATGACTTCCTGCTCGCACTGGGGTGGTTTGTAGCTGAGTGTGAAGGGGCTAGCATTAGAATAATGGGCTCAATGTGGTTCTCCATTGGCAGTGTGCTGGCAGACCATAGAGAGCTACGGACAGCCCATCTACCTGCAGAGAGCATTTATTACCAGATGGAGGCAGTGCTCAAACCAATCTGTGGGAACTCTCTCACATGACCTGTTGCTGGTCTGCCGTGGAGAAGAGCAAAGTTATAACATAAAAGAGCTACAGTGAAATCAAGTGTTAAGAACAATGAAAAGTATCCACTACAGCAACACTACAGTTTGTGCTTTTCATGCTGTATTTTTTTTTTTTTTTTTTTATCTTTGATGTTTTATTTTCAGGATTTCCTCCTGCCTGGCAACTCCATCTTCATTCTTTGTCCAGTATATCCACTATCTATCCTCTGCACATGTCCAAACCATCTCAGCCTCGCCCCTCTGACTTTGTCTCCAAGAAGCTCAACCTGAGCTGTCCCTCTGATGGACTCATTTTTAATCCTGTCCATGCTGGTTACTCCCAATGGAGATCTTAGCATCTTTCACCTATTGTGGGTTTTTTTTCTCTCGCTCTGTATTTCTGTTGCACATTTCTACAATCAATTATTTTCTGGACTAAAAAATAAATTAAGTGAAGTTTTGCTCCACTCTGATACAGAGTGGAGGGATCCAAGACTCTGAGACTCCGTGGTTCTGTGCAAATTGTTCTAACGGTAATGATAATACAGTTTAACAAAAAATGATAGTGGTCATTCTTGTCACAATGAGTTACTATGAGAATTACTATTAGCGTAGTCTCTAAGAATCATGCAGGTTACAATGCTCAAACTTAATTTTCTAGCTTTTATTAAAAATTAATTACTTCTTATAGCAATCAAAGATATGTGAAGTATAGCAAACCTTACAGAAAGGATGTGTAGAATTAAGAAAAATATACGAAAAGATAGATATGTACAACAAACCACTTACAATCTAAGGATTTGAACTGTGTGATGCTTTCAAACCTTATAAGACTTATGAGAAGTCTGAGGAGGAGCCTTGGGTATGAAAACATTGCATAGTTGAATCCATAAATAGGAGCATCTTTTTTAGATGTTTTCTGGCACAGTCTCATTTGTCCTTCATATTCTTGAGTGTAACCAGTGGTCTGCACCTTGGCCCTTTTTCCATCGACCCAGTGCCGGTATTTCAGCATTTTTTCCACCGTGAACGCACTCAGTGCTCCGCTGAAAAACGGGTTCAACTCAGGCCCCACAAGCTAGCTGGTCTCGAACCAAGAATGCATGACAAAAGCAGCAGAAGGGCGTGACTCTGCCATCTCAAAGTTAGAAAACTTTACTTTGAGATGGCAGAGTCACGCCCTTCCGCCACACCATGCAGTGAAATAACAGTAGAAACTGTTATTTCACTGCATGGTGTGTATTACATGAGAAAAGCGATGCAATTTTCATGGCTGTGAATTAGGTTGGGCCCTATGGCTGAACTTGCAGCTTTGTATCAGTTCATCAGCACATAAAAGGACACAAAGTGCGTACTTGTCGTCTTGCTCTAATCGCTGTCTGTGTTTACCTTTGTGCTGCACACAGATGCTGCAGCAGTTTGGTTTGGACCGTAAAATATGTTTGCAGCACAAGAAAGGGGAGCGTGTTCTCCCACGTTTGTGCCCTTTGGCTTCCGTGTCCAGACGAGGCCCCGCCCACACTCATACATAAAGGATCAGTTCACAGAAACGCGGGCATTTCGCCGGTTCATTGAAGCCGACACAAGCACTGGAACAAGCACTGGCACCTGAGCAGTGGAAACGTAGCACTTATGTAGCACATTTATATAGGCTGTAGGCATAATTGTAGACTTTGACACTGATGCACATATGTTGATGCTAGATGTTGTAATGGGGTTTTTCTTAACCAAGGAAAGATGTTCATGCAACTGCTTGCCAGTTGTCCAAGCAGCTTTGAGCCTCTGAAAATGGGGTACTATCTATGAAAATGTCTGTAATTCCTAAACAGTTAATGCAATACTTTTGTTAAACCACCTAAATTAAAGCTGAAAGTCTGGACTTCAATTAGATCTTGATTGGTTGATTTTAAATCCAGAAGCAAAATGGAAAACTAAATTCTTTGGTCAGTTCCAAATAAATAACAGCTATTAATACAAAATGAAATCTAAAAAAAAAAAAAAGGATCAGTAATTTGTGTTGATTCATCAAAAAAAATGTCTGAACATTGGCTAGTTAAAATAAGAAAAATTCAAGCTGTCCTGTAAAGTCCCATATATGAGTACACACTAACAAAAACAATGAGTGATATACAGAATAGAAAAGAATATAGTTGTATTTCAAAATAATGCAAAATAAAACATCTAGAAAACTGTGAAATGCAGCAAAATTTATATATAGTCACTAGTTGTATTTCGCAATGTGAAGTTTTTTTTTTAAGGAGTGTGTCCTCATTTCTTCCACTGCCTCAGCTGTAGTGGAGACCATCAGAAAACAACTACAGGAAGACAACTCATTACAAAGCAGACTTCCGGCACCAAACGATCGCTAGTGCTAATGGCAGTCCCCGCTAGCAAACTATGGTTATAGTGATGGTTCTGGTGGCTACAGCTGAAGGAAAGAAAAAATAACAGCTGACATTCTCTGCACAATGCGCACAACACATGCACACTCACAGCACAGAACAGTGGAGGCGTGGAAAAACTTGTCAGCAATGATCCACTCATGGTAAAGCCTGAAATTTTCATTTGATCTTCATTCTTCCTCTTACTTCTCATGTTCATGCCAGTTGTCATTCCGATTTTTGTAGCCCTTTAAATCAAGCGCGCACAAGACCGTAGGGAGATCAAACATGCACATTATAAATGAAACTGCCCGTGCTCTGTGGTAGATTGCAAATTGCGGTGAAATGATACAGACACAAGCAGTGATAAAAGCAGTGATCTAGCCGGGGCGGAGTCCGAGGGGTGCTCTCCTGTTTGCTCCGAAAGTGAAGCAGTGAAATCCTCAACCTGGCGCAAGGGCGTCTCAGCTGGCGATCAACCGCTAACTAGAACACTGGCCTCGGATCACTTGGAACCCCGGCTGAGTGGGTACTAAAAAAAAGTACCTGGTACCAGGACCTACAAACCGTGCTGAGTCGAGCCACGTTGAGTACGTACTAGTGGAAATGCAGCATTAGACCTCTGCCTTACCACAACATATTTCAAATACAACGACAGCTTCTACAGACAAAAGCATGGATGCACCCAGTGTCACCCATTGCAGCCAACCTTTACATGGAGGAAATGGAACATAAGAATGTTAAGTGGAAGAAGTCTGTCATCCCTTATGTGGCAGGCTTGTCAGAGAAACTCAGGAGAATTTTCTCCATGCATGACATTCCAGTATACTTCAAACCAAGTTACACCAAGTCAAAAACTGGTCCATCGCAAGGACAAAACTCCCAAACACAAGATAAGCAAGATAGTGTATGCTGGGAAGTGCAATGAAGCATGCTCGGACCTCTACATTGGAGAAACCAAACAGCCTCTTCACAAACGGCCATCACTGAACAGAGGAGGTGGATTAGGTCACCAACTTCCCCCCTCTACAATGCTGTCCTGAGCTCCCTCTGCAGGCACCTCAACCCCCATTCACACCTTTCTTCAGGTGACCTCAATAGGTCACATGATAGAATAGGGCGAAGTTCCACATTGATTTCACCCAAAACCACTGATTGTAATGACCACACCTTCTTTCATACCTTGACGCATGTGATTATGCACATGAACAATAGTGGGTCACAACCCCCACTGGGGCATAAATACTTGGGTCTCTCCAGCGTTTCGGATGAGAAGTGAAATGGCTTCAGGAAATTCAAAGATGTCCAGTTGCCTTTTTTTCAAGTTCCAGAGACTCGTACCACTTTAATTTACATCTCAAAGACTGTCACATTGAGCTAATATGAAATAATTCAAGAAAATTAAGTGATTAAAATAAATATACTGCGCAAAAAATAAGACTTCTGTACCTCTGGGACCACACAGAGGTAGGGTATAAGATCAAGGACCAACAACAGTACAAACTAGGGGTGGAACTTTAACCCGTTAATTTCGATTAATTAATTACGGGGAAAATAACAAATTAAAATTTTTAACGCATTTTAATCGCACTTTGCACCGTGGAACGTTTCTCAGTGCACGAGTTCCAGGCATACAGATTATATCAACGCACAATGTCCAAATTCAGGGGCCGCATACTTCGAAGGATCCGGCCCCGACCCCTTCGCACGCCCTGCAGTTCGCAGCCCATGAAGACCGCAAAGGCCGGAAGTGAGCGGCTAGCCTTCATATCAGCGTCACCTGCCCTCACCTCTGCGTAGCTCTTGTCGCCTAGCAACTGTGAGTGTGAAGCACAGCTGTGTAAAAGCAGCTGGTTAAACGGAGAACGAACTTTTTCTCCTTTTTGTGGTTTAATTTTAATTCTTTTATTAAAAATAAGTGTTAAAACAAGCACAACACATTTCAACATCAAGGAATACAGCTGAGCTAATGATTAATTTCCAACTATAACAAGTGAGACATTAATGTTGAATAAAACTATCCAGTTATGATGCTTAACTTTAATTTCAGGAGTTTGCTTATCACAGGAGCACTTCCACCCTTTGTTGGTCTGTGTAGTAGACTGGTGGGAAAATAAACAACATTATGAAGTTTAAGCTTATGTATATTGATTCATTCATCAACCAAACCAAATATTTATCATGTTAAATATTTAAATTTGATTAAAATGTGATTAATTTCAATTAATTAATCACAAAGCTTCTAATTAATTCGATTAATGTTTTTAATCGAGTCCCACCCCTAGTACAAACCAGGGTTATTATAGTTAACAAAAACGAACAAAATAACGAAAACTGAAATTGAAAAAACTTTGTCGTTAACTAAAATAAATAAAAACTATAATTAAAAGGAAAAAACGATAACTAATTAAAACTGAATTGTGAGTTTACAAAACTAACTAAAACTAACTGAAATTATCGATAAAATTACTTTCATTTACTTGTTTTTTTTTTTTGTTTTGTTTTTTGTTTTAAACCTTGTGGATTGATATGAAATCATTTTTTCCGCTCTCCAAGTTTAAGCTGGGAGCACCACAGGACAACTGTGTGAGTGTGTGCACATGTGCGTGCGCTCACCGTGCACGCACATGTGCACATGGCTGCGGTCTGCCGAAAGCGGCAGAGTCCCGTATGGAGGCTCTTTGAGTACAAGACCACAGATGGAATCGAAAGTCTTGTTGTGGATGATGAAAAATGTGTGGAACATTTCTCAGTCAGGAAAAACCAGCAACATCACAGTCCAGCTGAGAAGCACCAGGGCTACAGAAACCGCTCTGATCCTATGAGGTAACCTGGCCTGCGCCTCTGGAGAAACGGGACTACTTGTCGGGTCCACACAGCCCAGAACGTTGTGACTAAACTGTTTAGTCCTTGTGCGTTTCCGGCTACTTTATCAGTCAGAGAATAACAATCAGGAATAATAATCAAAGCATCAATATAAGGACTCACAACTGTCAGCAAATTCCTGGTAGGAGACTGTTGAAACTATCAGGATGGACGTGAAGGAATGAAGAAAGTGAAAAAAAACAGGGACAAATATGTTTGCAGCCAAAAAACTGAGCACAAAGAGCGAGGACCAAAAAAGAAGTCCCAGCCTGCGCCGCATATAAAACACCTGCACACGACCACAAGGTAATAACACACACAATCCAGCTACACAAGCATAAATGCGGACATGAGGTTGGCAGCTTCCGTAGGTTGTGTACAGAGGCCGCAAAGACCCTGCAAGTCTAATTAGCGAGCATCTAACCAAGCTAGCTCCAAAACAGAAGCAGCATCAGGTGGTGAGAACATCAGGATGCAGCTGGATTTGAGCTTTGACTCCTTCAAAGAGTCTGTTTTTGTCAAACACCACATGTAGGTGTTATTAATCTGCTGCACTGATGCTGAACTTTATTGTGGAGTTTATTGTAGAAGTTATTGAGTTTGGGAGTTCATGTTTTTCTTTGTTTCTCCCTGTTGATGTTCATGTGTGTCCTTAATATTACACACATTTAGCATGTCTTGTGAACAGTTGGTTGTTGAATATATTTCTTTAAACGGTATCTTTTGTCAAGTTTTCATTACACAATACTCACTTTTGCACCTTGAATCTTGCACCTGATTAGGTATGAAAATACTAAAACTAATACTGAAACTAACTGAAACTAAGCATGAAACCAAAAATAAAAACTAATAAAAACGAGAAAAACTACTCTGAAAACTATTAAAACTAACTGAATTAGAGGAAAAAAGTAAAAACTAACTAAAACTAAACTATAATGTAAAATCCATAACTATTATAACCCTGGTTCAAACACAAGGCTAGCACACAATACAGGTTGTTTGACATATTTTTGACACTTCCCTGAAGTGACGACAATCTGTTAAACAGATTACAACACACAACCACTTCAGGGGGACACTGTTTATTGGATCACACAACTAACCATTATTTAAATACTGATTAATTAGTGTATTAATTCTGAACTGATGAATTGTTTGTATAAAATAACAGTAAACTGTGAAAAACTCTTGTAAGTTTTCACAAATCAAGACGACATGTTTGAATGTTGTTGTTCAATGAACCGTCCAAAACTCAAGAATGTGACATTTATAATTACCCGGACCGGGGCTGCACGGATTCATCGAGTAACTCGAATAACTATGGGGCTATTATTGTAGCAAAACTTTTGTGTATGTGTAAATGAATCCACGTGTGTGATTTGTGTGTCCGTGTCCAGCATTCTAATGTGACGCTGTAATAAGTCCCAGCAGACGTGAACGCAACCCGCCTGTGAGCCTGACGGAGGGTGAAAGAGCCCTCGATTACGGACAAATCTGTCACAAATTCTGCGGCGGCAGAAGTGTGCGAAAGTCACGTGTGTAAAAAGAGGTAGTTGTAAAGCTGGGCGACCTGTAAGTGATGACTTGTGTGTTTTCAGTGCACATTTCTTTGCACATTTACAAGTCTGATTACAGACACGGATCTGAACACGTACACAGTGTTCAGTTACGGACACACAAAAGTTTTGCTACAATAATTTAATGTAAATTAATAAAAAAAAAAAATCCTTGATGCTAATTTGTTTGCTTCCATGCTTTGTTCCAACTCTGCAGCGCTCCGGTGTCATAATGCAAACGCCACGTTTCACCCACACTTGTGACTAAAACTAAACCGACAACAGAAACGTATTTAGGAGCACAAGTGTGAATAACAAGTATTACAACATTAAGCCTGTGCAGCCCCAGTTTTCTCAACAACACTGATAACACAACAGCAGCGGTGACGATGGTGTCGTCATAGATTAACACAGATCTGTCTACACACACACACACACACACACACACACACACACACACACACACACACACAGCGAAGCGCAAAGAGATGGAGGCGTTACTTAGACAGTGAGCTGTTTGTTTCACACAGAGAAAATTTACAGTAAAGCACTAAGTTACAATAAAATATGCAGATCAACTGTTAACTTAGTCTGACACGATGTTTAAAACAGGCAGCTGCTGAAGGCTGACTGCAGCCGTCCTGCTTTCTATCACATTGATACCTGCAGCATGCAGGGGCGAGTCTACAGGGGACGCGGAGTGTAAGAAACCATATTTATAAGACTTTAGTTACATTATTATGCAGAGTCATAAAACATAAATAAATGTTATAGAAATTCAATTGTATTAATATTTAAAAAATATTAAAATAAAAGCTTTTTGTTCCTCCACACAGGACAGTAAAACACAGTCAAATTCTGAACCACAGACCTGGGGCTGTTAGGCTGGACACTGAATTATTATTAACATTAATAACACACACCACAAATCAACCTCATCAGGCGATTCAACACTGTCAGAACTCTTTTTGCTTCCTCTTAAAGTTTTATTTTATGCCTCAGGCGTAAGGTGTACACAGGTTGTACGTACACCTTATTTTGACATTGTTGTACTTAAGATTATGAATTTGTACATTTAAGAGAACGTTTATTTTTAATATGATTTTAATGAGACAAATACAATGAAAGGTTTAGTTTTTCTGACAGATGTTTGCAGTTAAACTATTAAAAACTGAGCACTTCGTTTTAAAAGACCTGTGTTTTTTCTCTTTGTATATCATTTAGTACAAAAATCCAATTACGCGATTAATCAATAGACTACTTGATTATTAAAATATTGGATAGCTGCAGCCTTGCACGGGACAATGAAAAGTATTAAAGTTGACAGCAACTACTCCTTGAATCTGAGGGGCTATATTTATTTATTTTATTTTCTAACATCATTTTGATTGGCGCTGTATGCTCTATAAATGCACCATGTAAACAAATAACTGACCGGCAGAGAGACGTTCTGTTCATTCTCAAAAGTAAAAGTGATCACTGAGACTTCTGACAGTTTGCACAGACACACAATTAACGAAAGAGGCCTTCTCAGCCGGGCAGCTCAGCGCAGCCTGCTGGGAATCAGCAGCCAGCAGATACCCGCCGGACTCTCATGCTACGCTGATGCTGACTCTGACCCTGCACAGGTCTGTGAGTTTGTACGAGTTCAGGAAATAACTGACTCCCACTGACTAAAGAAAGGCCGATACGGCCTTAGTTATACATACTCTTGTTACTCTGGTGTTATTGGTGCTAATCGTACCGGAGGAGGTGGAGGACTCCCGGAGTCGATCGCTGATCTGCACCCGTGGTCGGCTGCTGTTCATGGCGCTCTCCCGGAGCCTCCTCTCGGCATTTCCGCGGGCCATCTTCAGCTCCAGCAGGTGTAGCTTCCTCTTTAGGGCCTTGTTCTCTCTCTGGCACTGAGACATCTGCAGCCTCACCACCGCGTAGTCGTCGTCCACCAGCTTACAGATCTCCGCCACTGCTGCGTTTGCCAGGACCTCCATGATGGAGGCCAGCTGGGTCTGGAAAGCCAGGCGGTTGGACATTGTTGTTGCTCTGCACAGCGGCTGCTATCTTTATGAAACGCACTTTCAGGCCTCGTGTAGCGATAATAAGAGAAGAGTGAGGTGTGTTCACACCATCGCACCACAAATACAGAGCGTTTAAATGTGGCGCAGGTAAACACAACTACGGCAAACTAGGAGCGCGTCTCTGCCAACAAACTGCTTCTTGTTCGACGACGGCTGATAGCCACTTTGTTTCTACACCGCCACCTTGCGTCCCGGAGTCAGGATGACATTTATTTTAGATTTTTTTTTTTTTTTTTTTTTTTTTTTTTTAGTAAGGATTAAATGGTTGCGCTGACGTCGCGGGGTCGTGACGTCACCAACACGAAGCATCAGGAAAAGCAGAGCGGTGACTTAGTAACGGGATGCTGGATGTCCGCTGTGTTGAATAGTCAGCAGAAGATGGACTACAAAGTGACAGAGTCTTGGGCGGCAGAGGGTCACTGATGCCCGTGGGGAGTGAAGGCTGACTCTTGTGGTTCGATCCAGCAGATTCGTTCTCGTAGCTCAAACTGCTGAAAGGTTCATGCTGGTTCTGATAGAGGTGTTTCTATCACAGTTTGTTGTGTATGGGGCTGCACAGCTGCAGACCAGTCAGGGTACCCATGCTGACCCCTATCCAACACCGAAAGCATTAACAGTGGGCACATGAGCATCATAACTGGACCACAGAGTGATGGAGGAAGGTGGCCTGGTCTGATGAATCACGTTTTCTTTTACATCGCATGGATGACTGGATGCATGTGTGCCACTTACCCTTGCAACAGGATGCACTAAGGGAAGCTAGAGGCAGTGTTATGCTTTGGACAGTGTTCTGCTGGGAAACCATGGGTCCTGCCATCCATGTGGATGTTACTTTGACACGTACCACCTGCTAACCATTGTTGCAGACCATGTACACCCATTCATGGAAACGGTATTCCCTGATGGCCATGGCCTCTTTCAGCAGGATAGTGCGTCCTGCCACAAAGCAAAACTGGTTCAGGAAGGGTTTGAGGAGCGCAACAAGTCTGAGGTGTTGATTCAAAGAAACAAGTCCAATCCATGGAGGCCCCACCTCACAGCTTACAGGATTTAAAGGCTCTGTTGCTAACATCTTGGTGCAGATACCACAGCACACCTTCTTAATTTAGTGCATGCCTCGATGGGTCAGGCCTGTTTTAGCAGCAAAAGGGGACCAACACAATATCAAGCAGACGGTCATAATGTTATGCCTGATGGGTCTAACTTAACATGATCAAAATGATAGATAGATGTTACTGTCACTCCTGCTGCATCTGTCACGATTGCCTTCCTCCTCCTCTGCTTGTAGTCATTCGGTTTGCACCCATTTACACATACATTTGATTTGACCCTGTTCATTAAATCAGGTAATTTTTTGGGTCATATAGAAAATCCCCATACAGGGGATGTGTAGATAAATAGTGGTTAGAGAAAGTTTCCAGATAATTAGTGCAAGTCATTGTAATGACCACTAAAGTGACACAACTCTGCGTGTTTGTGTATAAGTGTTCGACTGATGCCACACAACAGAAATCACAACCAAAGCACAACAAGGTTCATTACAAACTTCTTACATATTTAATGACACCCAAACATTGTTTTCAACACTGAAACATGTCATGAAAGAATACTCAAAGGCAAAGTATTTGTTTTAGCTGCTACAGCCAATTACACCCAAACACCTACACATACAAATACGACTGATATATATGTTTGACTTTATATCTTTTTACAGTACTAACTTCGGTTATACTGAACTGTGAAAATGAATGTTTGACATTAAAAAGATTCACCTTCAGGTTTCCACCTGGGAACAGCTTCTTCAGTCAGGCTCTGTATCCTAAAATAATAATAATCTAATTTCAATGCCCTATCCTGGAGACAAATCATGAGGTTAACTCTCTTGACAACAGCATATTTCCATCAATTCAAAATAAATGTGGAGTAAATACATACTAACAAATGTCATCATCAACCCAATGAAAAGGGGCTGGCTTGCGCTACAACATGTGCTTCACAAAGTGCCAACATGTAGGATTCAACTCCAGACTTCTGAGAAGGCCACTCGTTAATATTGTCGCAATGTTGGTGACACAGTCAGCATGGAAATCCAAGTAAGCCATCAGCACTCCCCCAGTATTTACCCACGCCTTTAGCAGTGGCTATGAGAACATTTAAAGTGCTTCAAAGGAAGAATCTGGAATTTTTCTAGAATAAAATTACCCATCATCTTATCCACAGATTTGTTTTAGAGCTTTATTAATCGTGCAACCCCATCAGCTCTCAGCCACTCCAACACCGTTGTACCCACAAAAATAGAAATTATGTTTTGATATGATTTTATTTGAAACCGATTTAAGGCCTTCTTCATCAGCTCCTCACACCAAATGAATAATGATATGCGTGTTCTTCATATCAGCTAAAGATAAGATTGTGGTCGTGCCACCACAATGTGGTGTGGACTTTTTCACATTTTATCCTTTCTACTACTCCCCTAATCCATTTCAAAAAGACCTCTGATTGGCCCATCTCCCATAACAATCCAGACCTTATAAAACCTGAAAGCAAAGCCCAGAAAAGCTGCAGGAGAACATCATATCAAAGAGGGAGGCCCTGATTAAGGGTGGTTATCCCCACTGGGCATTTGTCAGAGCTGGGGCCACACCTAAATGTACCTTAGCTGGATTATTAAGTGTGCATCAAGACATAACTAAGGTACAGTTACTGTGCTACATGTAGCGCACACTAGTTTTTGTCTCTGTGTGTGAGGCTGAAGTATTTTTTAAGTCAATATTGCACTCATTATATTGATATTACATTCAAACATTACTCTGAGATACTTCAGATCTGTTTGATCTGTTCTTCTTGTGCTCGGCCCCACAAATCTTAGAAACATGGTGTCGAACCAGATACAGTGGTATGCAAAGGTTTGGGCACCCCTGATAATTTTTATGATTTTCCTTTATAAATCATTGGTTGTTCGGATCAGCAATTTCAGTATATATATCATATAGCAGATGAGCACAGTGATATTTGAGAAGTGAAATTAAGTTATAAGATTTACAAAAAGTGTGAAATAATTATTTAAACAAAACTAGAAATGTGCATAACTTTGGGCACCCTTGTCGTTTTATTGATTTGAATACCTTTACTCTAATTATTGGAACAAAATTTGTTTTTTAAGCTCACTGACCCTTGACCTACATACACAGGTGAATCCAATTATGAGAAAGGGTTAAGGTGGCCAATTGCAAGTGTTTCTCCTCTTTGCATCTTCTCTGAAGAGCATCAACATGGGAGCCTCAAAACAACTCTCAGATGAGCTGAAAACAAAGATTGTTCAACATCATGGTTTAGAGGAAGGATCCAAAAAGCTCTCTCAGAGATTTCAGCTGTCAGTTTCCACTGTGAGGAACTGACTGTGGAAGAGCACAGTTCTTGTTAAGGCCTGAAGTGGCAGGACAAGAAAACTCTCAGATAGGCAGAGGAGAAGGATGGTGAGAACAGTCAGAGCAGCTCCAAAGACCTACAACATCATCTTGCTGCAGATGGCGTCACTGTGCATCATTCAACTATTGAGCGTACTTTGCAGATAGAGAGGCTGTATGTGAGAGTAATGCAGAAGAAGCCTTTTCTGCACACATGCCACAGACGTGTATGCTAAAGCACATTTGGACAAACCAGCTTCATTTTGGAATAAGGTGCTGTGGACTGATGAAACTAAAACTGAGTTATTTGGACATAACAAGGGGCGGTATGCATGGTGGAAAAAGAACACAGCATTACAAGACAAACACTTGGTACCCACAGTGAAATGTGGTGGTGGTTCCATCATGCTGTGGGGCTGTGGGGTCAGTGCAGGTACTGGGAATCTTGTTAAAGTTGAGGGTCACATGGATTCCAGTCAATATCAGCAGATTCTTGAGAACAATATTCAAGAATCAGTGACAAAGTTGAAGTTGTGCCGGGGCTGGATACTTCAACAAGACAACGACCCCAAACACTGCTCAGAATCTACTGAGGTGTTCATGCAGAGGAACAAGTACAACGTTCTGGAACGGCCATCTCAGTCCCAGACCTGAATATTATTGGAAATCTGTGGTGTGATTTAAAGCCGGCTGTCATGCTCAGAAACCATCGAACCGGACTGAACTGGAGATGTTTTGTAAAGAAGAATGGTCCAAAATACCTTCAACCAGAATCCAGACTCTCTTTGGAAGCTATAGGAAGCATTTAGAGGCTGTTATTTCTGCAAAAGGAGGATCTACTAAATATTGATGTCATTTTTCTGTTGAGGTGCCCAAACTTATGCACCTGCCTAAATTTGTTTAAATAATTATTTCACACTTTCTGTAAATCCTATAAACTTCATTTCACTTCTGAAATATCACTGTGTTCATCTGCTGTATGATATATTTAACTGAAACTGCTGATCTGAACAACCAGTGATTTATAAAGGAAAACCATGAAAATTATCAGGGGTACCCAAACTTTTGCATACCACTGTATTTACTCTGGATGGCATTACTTTGGCCTCTAGTAACACTGTGAGAAATCTTGGAGCCATTTTTGACCAGGATATGTCCTTCAATGCACATATTAAACAAATATGTAGGACCGCTTTCTTGCATTTGTGCAATATTTCTAAAATTAGAAACATCCTGTCTTAGACTGATGCTGAAAAGCTAATTCATGCATTTATTACTTCTAGGCTGGACTATTGTAATTCATTATTATCAGAATGTCCTAAAAGCTTCCTGAAAAGCCTTCAGCTGATTCAAAATGCTGCAGCTAGAGTCCTGACAGGGACTAGAAAGAGAGCAGATTTCTCCCATATTGGCTTCTCTTCATTGGCTCCCTGTTAAATCTAGAATAGAATTTAAAATCCTTCTCCTCACATACAAGGTCTTGAATAATCAGGCCCCATCTTATCTTAAAGACCTCATAGTATCATATCACCCCAACAGAGCACTTTGCTCTCAGACTGCTGGCTTACTTGTGGTTCCTAGGATACTTAAGAGTAGAATGGGAGGCAGAGCCTTCAGCTTTCAGGCCCCTCTTCTGTGGAACCAGCTTCCAGCTTGGATTCAGGAGACAGACACCCTCTCTATTTTTAAGATTAGGCTTAAAACTTTCCTTTAGGATCAAGCTTATAGTTAGGGCTGGATCAGGTGACCCTGAACCACCCCTTAGTTATGCTGCTATAGGCCTAGGCTGCTGGGGGGTTCCCATGATGCACTGTTTCTTTTCATTCACCTTATTTGTTTATACTCCACTCTGCATTTAATCATTAATTGTTATTAATCTCTGGCTCTCTTCCACAGCATGTCTTTTCTCTCCCCTCAGCCCAACCGGTCACAGCAGATGACCCCCCCTCCCTGAGCCTGGTTCTGCTGGAGGTTTCTTCCTGTTAAAAGGGAGTTTTTCCTTTCCACTGTCGCCAAGTGCTGCTCATAGGGGGTCGTTTTGACTGTTGGGTTTTCTCTGTATTATTGTAGGGTCTTTACCCACAATACAAAGCGCCTTGATGCGACTGTTTGTTGTGATTTGGTGCTAAATAAATAAAATTGAATTGAACTGAATTAAATTTGAATGCCATTAATAGCTATATTTTGTCAGACATGTCAATAGGGTGTGTAATAGCTCTGATCTTAGAGTATTAGGAGTTTTTAAAAAAAAAGGTGCTCTGTGTTTGCACTGTTGAGGAAAGACACAGAGACAGTTTTACTGAGGACTTCACTATAAAAAGTAACTTGGCTGCCTGTAACACCAAACACAAGACCCCTCTTTGTGTGTGTTTGGCGCTCAGCCTCCATCTCAGTTCTGTGTTTCATAAAATGTCTTATTGCGGGCAAAAAATACATTGGCCTTGGCTCTAAACATTCAGAGTGAGGACTCAGTGATGGACGGAGCAGCTTTGAGTCCCAACAGCACTCTTTCTGATAACACTGGTCAACAATGATTTTGCTACCTGGAGAAAAATACCTGATATAAGGCATTTCAGGTATGCTAATTCCAAATCTATTATCAGAATTTCTGTAGCATGTCAGGTTCTTGAGTTATGTGCATGTCAATATTTAGCTAATGTATTGCTGTACTAGCGCTTCTCACGTAAATGTAGAGTGTGCTAAGATTTTCTAATTTTGAAACTGAACAGAATTTAGCAATAATTTGGGTGATTTTGCGGTGCTGAATCCAAATATGGTCATTAAAATTCAATCAACTAAAGTTTAACTGCCAAAATTGAGGATCAACAATGCCAGAAATGTGCAATTTCTGATAGTGACTGCTTTGATCTGTCAGTAGAAGTTTTAGTGCTACATCAAGTGATGGAATAGTGTTTCTGGGGCAGTCCAAAGTGATGGAAAGCTTAAAGCTGGGATCTTTGATGGAGCCCAAGTCCCTGGGCTTATTAGAGACAAAGACTTGCCATCTTCGCTCAGACCCCATGAACTAATAGCATGGGAATCATTTGTTCAGCTGGTACAGAATTTCTTGGGCAACCACAAAGCCCCAAACTATGAAGAACTAGTTGACGACATGCTCGTATCATTCAAAAATGGGTTGCAAAATATCACTTAAGATTCACTTCCTTCACTCTCATCTTGACTTCTTTCCACCCAATTTGGGTGATGTGAGCGATGAGCATGGTGAAAGGTTCCATCAAGATATCTCTAAAATGGAGACCAGGTACCAGGGGCGCTATAACACAAACATGATGGGTGAGTACTGCTGGTTTATACAGCTTGAAACTTCCATGAAGCGCAAGAGCAAGTGTTTGTCACACTTTTGAACTGTTTAGGAAGACTAATTGTGGACTGTATTAGTTTGAGATTCCTCATATGATTGATTTTTGGTATCTGTGTCTTTTTTTTTTAATATATTTTTTTTTTTTGGTCTTTTTGGCTTTATTTGATAGTTTCCCAGTGGAGATAGACAGGAGGGCGGGGAGGAGAAACGGGGGAAGACGCGCAGCAAATGGCGACAGGCCGGGCCTCGAACCTGCGCCAGCCGCACAGCCAAGTGGCACACACGGTCACCTGCTCACGCCCTGAGCTATCCTGGCACCCCAGCTGTGCCTTTTTTCACCAGAATGTTCATAGTGTATTTTTCTAATAAAACCACTGACGTCGAGTTTGGCGATTGGCATTTATTGGCATAGTTACGTAACTTACGATCCTGACGTGCTAGAGAAATTCTGTTTGCATATTCAGAATCAGCATATCCAACTTAGTAAAAATCTGTTGTTTTTCCTCAGGTAATAGACAAAAAGGGTTTTTTGTTGACCAGTGTAATGTCTCTCCACTACATGCAGCAACAATCATAATCACATCACGCACAAAAACTGCTTTACTCCTGCCACAAGTCTCAGTATCATAGTTATGATTATCATAGTTATCATTCATTCATTCTGCTCCCCAAATTCTGCACTCTGAATGCTAAACTCCTACAAACACATATGCAATAAGCCAACCTCAAAAATATGTATGTCTAAGCCTTTTAGTCACAAATGTGAAACTGCCTGTCTTTAGTAAATACTTGCAGTGCCTTTAATGCCAGAAGAGGGTTTTGGAATTAAACAGCTACACCTCCTCCCATACCTTTGCTGTAAACCGAGGGTATATTTTATAATACTTTATTAACCAATATTTATTAAATGTAATAAAGTTCATTATAATAAAAATGTAATAAATTTTGACAGATATACTTTAAGAATTGCAAGAGTTACAAATGCTGTTTGCCAACTACAGCTACTTAATTAATTCAATATAAATTTAATTAAACAGCACCAGTTAAAAACTGTTGTCTCATGGTGCTTTATAATGTAAGGTACAGAGCCTACAACCTGCCCATCAAAAACTGAATTTCATATTTTCATTGCTACTTACTGCTGCTGACTACACAAAATACAACACGATCTGGAGTTGCTGGAATCAGTAGGTGTTTCACTTTTAACTAAGACATGAAAAGTCCACTATCGGATTCCCGCTTTATCTATTAATGAAAATTGATCTTCAATAAATGATGACTGAGTAGATGACGTGAAATAAAGTCACTCTTTTCTCCACTCCTTTTTTAAAGGTAAAAAGGCATGAAGCACACCGATACACATTCATAGTCCTTGTGCCACTGGAATAAAATAAAGATTCTGCTCTTTTATTTATCATTGACCCCACAGCGAGTCATGGCATCATAGCTTGATCAGTGAGGGCATTTTTCGCTGTTCACACAAGTGCTTAACTCAGAGTGAACATACTCAGAGTTGTCTGAACTAACTCTGATTATGCGTTCTGGAACGGAAACTTCAGAAGTTTTCCATCAACTCACAATTTATGGTTAGACTTGGAGTTTGTTAGACCTGCATTCTGGAACAGGGCCCAGACAGTCTGTCACAAACATTTCTATTTCCTAACAAATGAATTAAATGCTAGCACTGTCTTAGGCCCTCTGAGGGCCAACTCTGTGGCCTTCTCTCAGTGTTAAACTACAGGTATGAAGAGAGAGTAATTTAGGGTAAACCCGCCTTAAAATTGAACTTCTGATTTAGGATGAACATTTACTCTACATGTTGTGATCATCATCACATCACTCTTTGTGTTCAAGCTAACACTAGATGAATGAATACCACCTTTAAATGGTTCACCATTCAGAGTCCGGACTGTATGTGGATCAGTGAATTCCTCCAGCATTCACTCTACAGGCCGCACTGAGACTGCTGCCGGTGTCTGCGAACGCTACACATTTGGCTGAAAGACTGTCCGCAGCGTGAGCAACTGTAGGGTTTTTCCTGCGTGTGAACCGTGCGGTGCCTCTTCAAATGGCTTGATGAGATGAAACTCTTCCCACATAGTGTACATCGATAACGTCTCTCACCAGTGTGGATGAGGAGGTGAACCCGCAGGTTGTTGGGCTGGGCGAAACCCTTTCCACAGTGAGGGCAGGTGTAAGGTCGTTCCCCTGTGTGCACCCGCTGGTGCAGCTCCAGGCCAGCTGTACTGGGGAAGACTCGTCCACACACAGCACATACCACTGGTTCTTTAGTAGCAGTAGTGCTGCTCCTGTAAGGGCGCCTCTGGCTGCTGGTAGTGCCAGAGGAAGCTGTAGCGGGAGGAGGAGCGGGGGGTGGAGGCGGAGGGGGTGCAGCAACTACAGCAGCAGCAGCAGCAGCAGCCATGTCAAAAGAGGCAGCAAAAGCAGCCATCTCATGAGCACCACCTGTAAAAAGCATAGTTGGGGGACCATCGAGACTGTCTCCACCTGCCTGTGAGGGGAATGAGGCAGAAGGATGCCCACTATCTGTGTTCCCCAAACCCAGCTGTGCTACTGCATAGGCTGCACCAAGATGACTGACCCGCTCCTGCATCCAGGCCAGATCCAGGCCCAGGCTGTTGAGGCGGTCAGAATTAGACTCGTCAGAAGCTACAGTAGCTGACAGTTGAGAGGGATGAAGTTCATCTTCAGTGGGATCATCTGTCTGGATCTCTGGTTTCAGAGCACCATCTGGTAAGTTCCCTGTAGGGTCCCTGCGAGCAGCTTCAGGGGCCGGAACCCCCTCACTGTTCCCTAGAGGCTTAGTGGTCTTACGTTTTGCTCGAGGCCTGCAGGTCAGGTCCATTGTCGCATCAGTAGGAGAGGAAGATATTTGGGAAGTGGAAGAGGTGAGGCTTGTGGCACTGTTGTCAAGAATAAGATCAGAAGGCGGGGTTTCCTCACTGGGCTCCAAAGCTGAAGAAGAACAGACAGTAACAATGAAACCGTATGACCAACAAAATCCTGATTTAAATGTGGAGGGAGCCATACACACCTGTAGCAATGCCACACTCTGCCCTGATATTAACTTCCACCTTGAGGTCCAGGTTGCAGTCATCTCTCTCCTCTTTTTCCTGCTTCACCAGTGTAAACATCTTAGCTTCCTCCTGCTGGGAAACAACAAAAAGCAGCTTGAACATGACAGGCCAGAAAAAGCACTAACTAAGAACTAGTCTATTTACCATTTACATGAATTATAATGTTTTTGCATCACAATCACCACAAATTTGTCAGTAATGTATTTCAATAGAGAATATATTTTGTGTCTGTGATGCACATTCTGTATGCACCACAGTGCAGAGCAGAGACCCAACCAAGAGACAGAATCCCACTCATTCACTAGCACACTTAAACATGCACACACACACACACACACACACACACACACACACACACACACCCCAAATCGACCTCATCCAGGAGATTCAACACTTTCCCAGCTCTTTTTGCTTCCTCTTAATTTCAGAAAGCCTTCGGGGAGCACTTGTGATTTTATTTTTGCATGGTTTTCTTTAAAAATATGATTTTCATATGACACAAATAGAATGAAAGGGTTTAGTTTTCTGACAGATCTTTGCAGTCGAACTTATTGTATTCAAGGACATCAAAATAATGTTGGGCCTTTTGTGCTGAGGAATGGGAAAAAACTGTAAAATTCAAGTCCACAAAGGAATGTCATTTTCAGATTAAAAGGTGTGACTACTTCACAAATTGCAGTGAGTTGCACTGCGTATTTTTATCTAAAGTTATATAAATTAATCCAGGGCTATAAAGATAGAAAAGCCTCGTAACAAGACTCACCAGCCTAAAGCATTGATTAAGCTTTACCTTTGAAACTGGATGAAAGGATTTGCCTTCAGAAAGAGCTGGAAGAGGGAGCGCCAGAGGTTCATGGTCATCAGGTCCTGAAAAATAAAGGACACTGCACATGTACTCTCCACGTGTTTCAGCTTTTCAGCTAGCTTTCAACCAATCACATTATCACAATCATTCCTAATAGCTTCTGAAAGAGTTCCTATAGTTTCACACAGACAGACACATCCTGCTATCTGACTTCTTGAGCAGTTCCAGGATACTCAATCACACATATCTGACATACATACATGTCAGGTATTAACCACTTCATTAGGTACACCTTGCTAGTATCTGGCTGAATCCCCTTTTGCCTTCAGAAGTGACTTGATTCGCCATGATAAAGATTCAATAAAATGCTGGATTTTGGTCCATATTGTCATGATAGCATCACACAATTCTTCTAGATTTGTTAGCTGCATGTACATTCTTCTGATCCTACCATCCAACTGTCGAAGCAGAAACCAGTCTCTGTAAACCCCACAGACAGGTGTGCAGGAAAATACTGTTGGATCAGGAATTTCTAAAATACTCGGCCTCCTGTAGCACCATCAACCAAAATCAAATCAAAATCACATTTGCTGGAACAAAATATGTGAAGCCATCCTTTATCATGCCTCTCAAACAAGGCAAAGTGGAATGGACCACGCATGGCTGGAGACCACTAACAGACAAATCCACTGTGCACGTCCTCTTCTGTGTCACTGTGCTCAGATGTGACATCATGTGTGCCTGCATGATGAGCATTAGCGCACAGCGGGTTGGAAAAGTTGGATGAGGCTGGAAAAACACGGAGACTTTACGCTTTGAAAGGGCTGAATGATCAGGGCTGAATACAGCAGCTCATTAATACCCTCACTGATGGATGGAGGATGGATGGATGATGGATGGATGGATATGTGTGTGTCATGTTAACATGTTTTCAAATAAGTGTGTCAGCTGCAGTCCTGCCTCCTGCGTGTATTTACCTTCGGGTGGCCTAAAATGAACGGCATGATTTTCCTCGCGCTGAGTCCGTCTCCTCATCTTCCGCTCGTAGCTCCGCATCTTCACGTCCATCTCCCGCAGCCTCTGCCGCAGGGCATCGTTCTCCTTCTCGCTCTTCTCTCGCTCCTGCTCCATCTGAGAGCGCAGCGCCGCGTAACCATCGTCCACCAGTTTGCATATCTCCGCCACCGCCGAGTTGGCCAGGATCTCGATTATCGAGGCGATCTGCGCCTGGAAGCCGACACAGTCCGCCATCATCGCCAGCTCCGTCAGCGTCCTGTTCCTGCACGGACAGATGTGCGCGGCAGACGGCGGCCGCTGCAGAGGCTGCGGTGCACGGGCGTCAGCAGATCCACGCACAGATATGTGGCCGAAGACATGCAAAGGTTCAGCGTCGCCCTCCTTTATGCGCTCGGAGTGCTGTAGCTCTTTCAGGTGCAAGTCGCCCTCTGATGACGTCGGTTTGTTGTTTAGCATCATGTCTCAGGAAGTGGGCCCCATGTGTCAGTATGCATGCGGGTCACAGACCTACTCTCCAGGGTTTTCCTCTTTTTCTGTGTGTGTGCTGTTAAAGACAACCACCTGCTGTTTGGTGCTTCTAAAATTTTTCAGTCCAGATGTGTTTTTTGGAAGCAGGTGTTCCCATGGCACTCCAGTACAGAGTGCAGCTGACATATACTGGTGAGGTTAGTCTGCCTGAAAGATTCTGATCCATGTATTAAAGTCTGAGGTGAAGGTGACTCATCCAGCTGCTGTCTTTGTCCCAGAGCCTCCCCCTACTTCTCTATAAGCAGCCCTGCTGGCTAACCCCAAAAATGACAACACAGCTTGCTACTGACTGGAACACTATTAAGGGACCATGATGGTTGTGCGTTGATCATGTGCAGTTTTGCAGACCATCGTACATACTGCTGAACAGACATAAATAAGCAAGTTAAGTTTATTTAGATAGTGCATTTCACAGACATAAAAGTCACAAAGTGCTGTATTAAAACAAAATATCAAAAAAAGAACCATGTTAAAACAGAATCAAAACAGATATAAAAAAGAATGCCAGCAGAAGGCCTGATTAAACAGTGTTTAACTGTTTTTAAAATACTCCACAAAGTCAGCTAAACAGAGCTGGAGTGGTAAACTGTTCCAGAGCTTTGGTGCCATTGGCTGACAAGCTCTGTCTTCAGTCTTGTATGAGGGACAGGACAGCTAATGGATTTTGAGTTTGTGAGAGAAATGTGATCGGCAATGTGTTTAATAAGTAGTTGAGATAAGTAGTCTGGGGCTTGTCCATTTAGTGATCTGTATGGAAGTGTGAGACTTTTAAAATGAATTCTAAAACCAACTGGGAGCCAGTGTAAAGAGAATAAAATAGGTGTAATGTGTGCTCACTTGTTAGTGTGTTAGGAGTCTAGCTGCAGCATATTGCATTGCATTGTATTTTTTTTTTCTTCCTGCTCTTGGTGGAGACGGACGCATTTTTCTCTTCTCCTCAACCTTCCCTATCTACCCCTGCTTTTTACTGCTTCGCTGCTTAGAGCGTCCCTTTACACATCCCCGAACTGGAATTTAAATTATGGATCTGGTCAGCTGGTCTCTCAACACTACTGATGATCAAATTCTCATCATGAAGAGATTGGGAGAAGGGGAACCCTCTTTCCTCTGGCCCGGCTACATACCCGGCTGGTTATGTTATGGATTCCCGTGGGGATGGAAGATAACATTCCTGGCTGTACTGTGTGGACGTGGCATATATATTGATACCAGGATTTTTCCCGAATTGGACCTGGGGATACCTGGTTTCTGGGCAGTTGTTCAGGCCCTAATAAGGCTGCCTATGGGGGATGCAGAAACAGTACAAACTCAATCAGACTCAGTAGAGCTGAATCAAAGTGGATTGCATCTGGAGGAGTGTTGGAGTCTTTGTTCTGCGTGGTGGAGTAGAACCAAATTCGGATGATTGGACTTCTGAGAGGTAACCAGAAAACTGTAAGTCTGTCAGCAGTTATGATGGCCTGAACCTAAACAATTGCAGTATTTGGAATTTGGCTCCCAGACGGCCTTGGATGGCTGTCTGTCTACATTGTCTCCTGGAGATGTTATGTAAATAGATGCTCTTCACCCCCGCCCCATGTTGTGACCTGTATCCTGGCAGCCGAGGCTGACTGTACCATCTTACCATGAACATTATCACAAACTGCTGGTCGTGGAAGCTGTGTGGCCATCAGAGTAGCCCCTCCCCTACCCACCCTAGTGCTCTCTAGGCTTTAAATGTGCTACTGCTTTGCTGAGGTGTTTTTTGGAACCTCGTACTGTGTTCATTATGAATACCTTACGAACCTATCTATCCTAATGTATCTCTTTCTGTTTTCCTGCTAAAGGTAGCGCCAGTCAAACGGCTGCATAACCTCAGACACCTGTCCCCCCTGTTTGTGTTTGTCTCTGTGTTTGTATTTCTTGGATGGGTGTTCTGTTAACTGTAATTTCCCCATTGTGGGACTAATGGAGGTATTCGTATTCATATTCGTGTTCGTATGGAGGCGTGACAAAGATTATTTGTCTAAGCTGGTAAAAAGGGCATTACAAAAATCTAGGCACAATGACACAAATGCATGAACAATATCCTCCAGTTCAGATGAGGAGACCAAAGCTTTCAATATAGAAATGTTCCTTAAATGAAAGAAACACAATTGCGAGATAGATTTTATATGTGAATCAAAGCCCAAAGAGGAATCAAATGCTACACCAAGATTATGAACACTGGTCTGCTCAAGTGAGCAAAAGGAAGCAATCTCCTGACTGATTGGAGAAGCTATAATCATGGCCTCAGTCTTGTTGGCATTTAAAAAAAGGCAATTATTGGAGAGTCAGTCACTAATCTGGGATAAACAGTCAACTAGGGTGGACAGCCTATCTAACTGTTGAGGCTTAAAAGACATATACAGCTGAATATCATCAGTATAGAATTGATAAGAAATGCCAGAAAAAGACTGAATCATACCAGCTAACAGGTGAATAACAATGGACCCAGGATTGAACCTTGTGGAACACCACAGGTTAGAGAAGCGGTGTAAGAGGAGGATGTGCACGCCCTAAAAGAGAATGTCCTTCCAGATAAACAGGAGGAAAAACAGTCTGAGATACAAGCCAAACCCTTAAGCCTGTTAACTAAAATATTATGGTCAGTGGTACCAAAGGCAGCATTGAGGTCAAGCAATATGAGCAGAACAATGTCCTGCATCAGATACCATTAGAAGATCATGATAGAACTTTAAAAGAATAGTTTCAGTGCTATGTTTAAAAAACTAGATTGAAAAGGGTCAGAGGTACAAGGCTGAGTTAATTTAGTTATTATTAAACTAAAGTATTAAGCAGTCATGTTGAATTTTACTTAAAATTTGCAGGGATAACACTACCTTGGCTACTTTTTTCTTTTTGCTTATATTTGGCTTATGCTAAGGTGAATAAGAGAAAATTCATCTGTTGAGATGAGAAATCACACTGGCTTTTTTTGCTAATGCTAGCTCTGTTACCACAATGCAAATGGTAATTGATCTCAAAGCAGCGAAAGCAGAGCCAGTGGAAGCTTGTGAAGGAACCTGAAAACCACCTTAATCCTTTTAGGTTCCGCGTGTTCTTTGATCAGAAAGATTTCACTCAACACATAGGATAAGGAGTCAGTTACTAAATTTAATAATTTCACAGGTTTACAGATCAATCTGGACCAGACAGCAAACTATGACTAAGCTAATACAATCAGCAGAATCAGGGCCCGAAGTCTGATCCCTATCTAAGCCAGTCCAGATCTATTATATTCAAAGCTTATCAGCTTCTATTACATCATATGCAATGCAAAAATGTGCGAGAAGGAGGATCCCAGCAGCCACTTCTCAGATGGCCCCTGAGTTTCTCCTTATCACTTGTTTTGGTTTCCTTGTTGTCTCCTGCGCGTCTGTGTCTGATCATCCCCTGAGCCTCAAATATCTGAGATCTGATAAACACATACCCACCAAGAACACACTGTGCCTGGCCGCCACCAAACACATGTACTTCTGTATTGTTAAGCAATTATTTTGTTTATGTTATACTCTAAGGCAAAATTTCTCAGGCAAATAAATGTGGGAATAATAAAATCAAATGCATATCGTGATTATATTTAAAGATTCATAAAAACTCACTTCCTTCACTTCCCCAGCACTTTTCTCCCTTCAGTTTTCTATCAAGGGCCAGAGTTTTAGCCACAATGAGCATGCACAAACCACCAGCAGAAGCTGCTGGGCCCTCAGCTTGGCAGGTTCAAGCCATTGTTAAGAGAATACAGACACATCCACGAAATCGAGACCTGCTGCAAACTGTATGCAGATACAGTGGAATCAAGTAGCTAATCCTGCTTCCAGAGATAACAACCAGCTGCAGCCACAAGATGGCATTTCTGACTGTTTGTGTGCATTGTCAGTGGCTACAAACATGTAACCAAACAGTGGTTGTCAGTGGATGAGTCTGCACTCTCCAAAAATAAGGAAGACCTGTCAGATCAGCAGCACAAGGTTCATGTGCCTACTTAATATTCTCACATTCATCCTGCAGGCTCAGACTCTCAGTGCTGAGTTTTGTGTAACATCCTGATTCATCTGAGGGACAACATTCAGTGCAAAAGACGTGATCTGTGACAGAAGCCCAACTGGATGCTCAGTTATGAAAACACAGCACATTTTATGTGCCTGTTTTTTGGTTGTACCAATACTATAGTTGTTGCAGGAGTCCTGGGAGCAGTGCATTATTACTTTGAATTCGATAACCACTAACTCTAAAAGACATACAGTTTTTGCTTCATAGAGGTGCAATCACATTGAGTGTATATACATATTTGGTTGGGTGTGTTCACTTGCTGATGCGAACCTTCTAGTGGTAGTTCCAGCACCGATAAACTTGCCACACTTTGTGCAGCTATAGGGCCTCTCTCCAGTGTGAATTGTCTGGTGAATCTTGGGGCTGCATACTGGAGAGAAGGACTTTTACCACAGGTTGCAGTTGTGGGGCTTTTCCCCCACATGGACGTATGCCTTTAGATGTGGCTGGAAACACTGGTTTCTCGCCAATGTGCACCCAGTTGTGGGTTTTTAGTTGGTGAGGGTGAATGAAAGGCTTCTTACACAGATCGCAGTGGTAGATTTTCTCACTGCCAGGTCTCTGGAGCAGGTCCAGAGTGCCCATTCTTTGCAGCTGGATTAAGCAGGTGTTATTGAGGGAGGAGACAGTTAGTCTGATGTGGAATAATTGTCAGGGTTGCTCCTGTTGCTAAGAAAAGGGTGAGGATTTCAGTGGCTCGTCCATACTTTTGGAGTGTAATGGAAATTTTTTTTTGTTTAATTTATTTAACCTCAGTTTACTATTACTATGTGATTGTAACTTTATTGTACAGTGTGTGTGTTCAAAGTTAGGAAAAAACTAACTGTAAACTATATTCAAAGTCATGATGCACTCTCTGTGTCTTCATTATCAGGCAGGTGCCTGCATGACTGTGAGAAGAAATCTCCCTACAGCTGAACAGTGAGTATAAAGGAGCTATTAATGTTCTGTATCAATGGTACTCTGAAGACTGTTTGATCCCTATGCAAAGGTTTCATTGAGAAAATCTGAAACCAATTCGGTTTCTAAAATCAAATTTAGTTTCAACTCTCAGCTTATTTTTCCAGAACAATCATATTTGTTAGGAGTGGACAGGTTTAGCATTGTTTTGCTGAAATACCCAAGGCCGTCATCTGGATGGGAGCATATGTTGCTGTAAAACCTGTATATACCTTTCAGTACTGATGGAGCCTTTCCAGATCTGCAAGCTGACAATTCCATAGGTACCCCCATACCATCAGAGATGCAGGCCTTTCAGCTGAGTGCTGATAACAAGCCAGTCTTCCAGAGGACACAGCATCTATGTTTTTAAAATTCAATTCCTCTGACCACAGAACAGTTTTCCACTTTACCTCAGTCCATTTTAAGTGATCTTTGGCTCAGAATAGGCAGTGGTGTTTCTGGATCATGTTCACATATGGCTTCTTCTTTGTATGATAAATCTTCAACCTGCATCTGTGGATGGCACAGTGAGCTGTGCTCACAGTAATTTCTGAAAGCATTCCTGAGTCCATGCAATGATTTCCATAACAGAATCATACCTGTTTTTAATGCAGTAACCGAAGATCATGGTCATCCAAAAGGCTGAAATTCTTTACTTGTAACTAAACTGTATTAGTCTTGTATACGTACTGCTGCAGTTAGAGACTGCTGCCTGGCAGCAGTTGCCTTGAAATGCACTGGAAAATGGGACATATAGTGCGGGAAATAATTATTTAATTACATGCTGAATTTATAAGTTTGCTCACTACCAAAGAAATGAATAGTCTCTAATTTTATATAGTAGTTTCATTTTAATAGCGAAAGACAGAATATCAACCAAAATCCAGAAAAAAAAACACAGTCCATCTATTCATTCTCTTCCGCTTATCCTGTTCAGGGTCGTGGGGGGGCTGGAGCCTATCCCAGCTGACACAGGGCGAGAGGCAGGATGCACCCTGTACAGGTCACCAGCCTGTCGCAGGGCTAACACAGGGAGACAAACAACCATTCACACTCACATTCATACCTATGGGCAATTTAGAGTGACCAATTAACCTAACCCCACTAACTGCACGTCTTTGGACTGTGGGAGGAAACCCACACAGACATAGGGAGAACATGCAAACTCCACACAGCGAGGCCCGGGCCAAGGTGGAATCGAACCCAGGCCTTCTAGGTGTTATTCCACCTGTGAGGCAGCAGTGCTAACCACCACGCCACTGTGCTGCAAATTGAAGTTATACTTTGATTTGCATGTCATTGTGTAAAATAAATGTTTGATTCTCTACAATCCAGCCAGAATTCTGGCTCCCACAGATTGGCTGTGTGCCTATGTGGCACACAGATTACAATCAGTCAGTCAGTTAATTATGTGTATGAAGCACACCTGTCCATAGAATCTTTCTTCCACTCCAACCTCTCCACCACCATGGTCAAAGACCAAAGAGTTGTCAAAGAACAACGTTGTAGACCTGCACAAGGCTTGAATGGGCTTCAAAACCATCAGCAAGGGGCTTGGTGAGAAGGTGACAACTGTTGATGTGATTATTCAGAAATGGAAGACCATCAGTCGCCCTTGGTCTGGAGCTCCATGCAAGATGTTACCTCATGGGCTGAAGCTGACCTTGAGAAAGGTGGTGGATCAGCCCAGAACTACAGGGGAGGAGCTTGTTAGTGATCTGAAGCCAGTTGGGACCACAGTCACCAAGAACACCATTGATAACACACCATGCAGTGATAGACTGAAATCTTTCAATGCCTGCAAGGTCCCCCTACTCAAGAAGGCACGTGTACAGGACAGTCTTAGGTTTTCCAGTGAACATCTAAATGATTCAGAGAAGGCTTGGGAGAAAGTGCTCTGGTCAGATGAAACCAAAACTGAGCTCTTTGGCATCAACTAGACCTAAATCTTGGATGAGAACCTCCTTCGCTCAGCCAGAATACTGAAGATGAGTTGTGGATTGGTCTTCCAGTATGACAATGACCCAAAACATACCACCAAGGCAACAAAGAAGTGGCTCAAGAAGAACCACATTAAGGTCATGGAGTGACCTAGCTAGTCTCCAAACCTCAGTCCTGTAGAAAAATGTGGAGGGAGCTGAAGCTTCAAGTTTCCAAGCACCAAGAAACCTGAAGGATTTAGAGAGTTTCTGTGAAGAGGAGAGGGCCAAAATACTTCTGAGTGTGTGTAAACCTGATGAGCGACTACAAGAAACATCTCACCACTGTGCTCGCTTCCTCCACCAAGTACTAAGTCATGTTTTGCTTGGGGATCAAATACTTATTTCATTCAATGTCATGCAAATCAATTTAGATATTTGTAATGTGTTTTTTTCAGGATTTTTGGTTTATATTCTGTCTCTCTGCGTTAAAATAAAAATACCATAAAAATTAGAGAATGTTCATTTTTTTTGTATATGAGCACTGTACTACTAATGGCCCTGGTGGTAGGTGCAACTCTTACAAGCCTGGAATCAAATATTTAACATTTGCATTTTTTAAAAAATTTCTCAATAATTAGCGTCATAATCAAATTACCTGAATAAATAAATAAAGTTGGGTGATAGAACTTTGATTCCAAAAATAATGGAGGCTCTCTGATGGCACTTTCACCACTTACAAATGATGCAAAATTATATAGTGCTTGTTGACTGCTATTGCACACTCTGAGTCATGTATTTCTCCATGAAAGCAAATTTGGTGTATTAAAAAAGTTTCCTTCAGCTGAAACAACCTAATCTGACCATGGTCTATGGCAAAGCAGCAGCGTCAGCCTCACTCGATGTGACATACAATGGTGTGCAAAAGTTTGGGCACCCCTGATAATTTTCACGGTTTTCCTTTATAAATCATTGGTTGTTCAGATCAGCAGTTTCAGTTAAATATATCATACAGCAGACGCACACAGTGATATTTGAGAAGTGAAATGAAGTTTACAGGATTTACAGAAAGTGTGCAATAATTATTTAAACAAAATTAGGCAGGTGCCTAGGTTTGGGCACCTCAACAGAAAAATGACATCAGTATTTAGTAGATCTTCCTTTTGCAGAAATAACAGCCTCTAAATGCTTCCTATAGCTTCCAATGAGAGTCTGGATTCTGGTTGAAGGTATTTTGGACCATTCTTCTTTCCAAAACATCTCCAGTTCAGTCAGGTTTGATGGTTTCTGAGCATGAACAGCCCGCTTTAAATCACACCACAGATTTTCAATAACATTCAGGTCTGGGGGCTGAGATGGCCGTTCCAGAACGTTGTACTTGTTCCTCTGCATGAACGCCTCAGTAGATTCTGAGCAGTGTTTGGGGTCGTTGTCTTGTTGAAGTATCCAGCCCCGGCACAACTTCAACTTTGTCACTGATTCCTGAACATTGTTTTTAAGAATCTGCTGATATTGACTGGAATCCATGCGACCCTCAACTTTAACAAGATTCCCAGTACCTGCACTGGCCACACAGCCCCACAGCATGATGGAACCACCACCACATTTTACTGTGGGTACAAGTGTTTGTCTTGGAGTGCTGTGTTCTCCAAATAACTCAGTTTTAGTTTCATCAGTCCACAGCACCTTATTCCAAAATGAAGCTGACTTGTCCAGATGTGCTTTAGCATAGCTCAAGCGACTCTGTTTGTGGTGTGTGTGCAGAAAATGCTTCTTCTGCATTACTCTCACATACAGCCTCTCCTTGTGCAAAGTGCGCTGAATAGTTGAACGATGCACAGTGACACCATCTGCAGCAAGATGATGTTGTAGGTCTTTGGAGCTGCTCTGTGGGTTGACTATGACTGTTCTCACCATCCTTTTTCTTGGCCTGGCATTTCGGGCCTTAACTAGAACTATGCCTGTGGTCTTCCATTTCCTCACTATGTTCCTCACAGTGGAAAGTGACAGCTGAAATCTCTGAGAGAGCTTTTTGGGTCCTTCCCCTAAACCAGGATGTTGAACAATCTTTGTCTTCAGCTCATCTGAGAGTTGTTTTGAGGCTCCCTTGTTGCCACTCTTCAGAGAAGATGAAAAGAGGAGAAACACTTGCAATTGGCCACCTTAACCCTTTCTCATAATTGGATTCACTTGTGTATGTAGGTCAAGGGTCAATTTTGTGTTCCAATAATTAGTGCTAAAGGTATTCAAATCAATAAAATGACAAGGGTGCCCAAAGTTATGCACCTTCCTAATTTTGTTTAAAGAATTATTTCACACTTTCTGTAAATCCAATAAACTTCATTTCACTTCTCAAATATCACTGTGTTCGTCTGCTATATGATATATTTAACTGAAACTGCTGATCTGAACAACCAATGATTTATAAAGGAAAATCATGAAAATTATCAGGGGTGCCCAAACTTTTGCATACCACTGTAACAACTGAGGCAACCGCAGGAGGCAGATGCAACCCTGGCTCAGGTGAAGGTCTGGCTGAGGATGGGGCGACACCCAAAATGGACTGAGGCATCAGCACTAGGGACTCAAGGTAAAGGCCTACCACTACCAATAGAGCAACACTGGCCTCGTGTAGCAGAGGTGGTAGGTTCACAGACAGGGGAGAGACCTCTTGAGCCTGAGGTTACTAGTGGGAAGGAAATGGACTACTTAAGGAGGCTGAGAGAATGCCTACAGATGGAAAAGGACACTGCATGATTAACCCGAATGACCCGGTCCCGGACAACAAGCCTGATGTTTCCCTGAACAGGGAGTCCCTGCCAGTATTGCTGAATCTGCTGAACCAGGATTGGAGACATGGATGGGGTGCTACAACTTAGACTTGTGGCACATCTTTTCTGGCAAGCAAGTGGAACATCACACAGGGTGGTCTGCAGAGGGTGCTTTGGGACACTTCTTTCCAATGTCTACTGAATTGTTTGCAGGGCTGGCTCAATTAATGGCTGCCGTGTCACCAAGATGTATTTGGCAAGAGGCAATCATAGGAGACACGTACAAAGTATTACTATAATACTAGTTACATTACAGCAGACAAAACAGTTTAACAAAGAACTTTAAATCCTAAATTTACAATTTTGTACCTGGCAGCTAACTGTAGTCACTGTCTGGTGGTACCACTTTCAGGTCAGACACCTCAGCAGATAACTGATCCTGCCAGAGAGCACCACTGCCTGCCTTCAAACAGGTGAGGATAAAATGCCTTGGAGGAGTGACTGTGAGTAGCTGTGGCAGAGCACCCTGGAGTCATGCACTGACCAAGCCAATCTACATTGGCCCTGACGGTCACAAACCACCTTTAGAATGATGGACGGAAACAGTTTCCTCCAACTGACTATCAGTGCCACTTGAAGTTCTGGATGCAGACATGGCAGCAGCCAACTGTTTTTGGGAGGTGGGTGATCTGGTGGTGAATGGCCACTAACTCGTCTCTGACTTTATGGACAATGTGGTGGACAATGGAATGAAGCATCCCAAACACCCTGGAGACCATCCTGTAGGATGCCCCACGCAGCAGCCAGAAAAGGAAAACCAGGGCCTCTGATCCTGGTTCAGTAGATCAAGCAGCACTGCCACAGAATCCATGCTCAACTGAAAATGAGGCCTGACGTCCTTCTGGATGAGGAACCAGTCCAGGTCTGGTACACTCCAGTTAATCCTGCCTTACAGGGGTCTGGAGAACAATGAATTTTTAGCATTAAGATAAGATCTGGGTCTGTCTTTCTGTGTTAACCCTGCGACAGACTGGTGACCTGTTCAGGGTGTATCTTACCTCTTGCCCTAAACTCCAGCTGCTGAACCTCCTAAATGATAAAATAAATAAATCCTAGCAAAATTTCTGGCTCTCTTTCCCATTTTTTTCCAGACAGTTCAGTCATTATCACTGTCACAGATTACAGGAGCTATGCTCTGGGATGTTGGGATATGGGCAGGAACACCTGGTTATCATATCTAAAGGCTAACAGCTGCTTGGTTCCAGTCTTCAGCCTTTGTAGGCCGCATCCTTCAAAGGATGCAGCCCCTGAATTGGGACACAGCTATTGTGGGAGCTTAGTCAAATACCTATTCTCACACACTTGTCAGGGGAGTGTGATGATACATCAGTGCCAGTACTCCCAGCAAGACATTGCACTAACAAGATAATCAATGTTGTTCACTCGTCAGCAGTTATAATGTTGTGGCAGTCTGATGCAAAGACAGCTGGACTGAAAAAGGAACATTATTTGTTTCTAACATACATGGCACATCTAAAAAAAGCACAACTAAAATGCTTTCTGTGTAAAGACAATGTACTATGTTCATGTTATTTTTCCCCCCTAGGTACAGTAGATTAAATTAAATCATCCCTGCCCTTTGTCCTCTACTTGGCTGTGTGCAGAGCCTGGTGCCGGATCAAGTTACTGAGGAAGGAGAAGTTTTTGCCACACTTGGAGCAGTGGAATCTCTTTTCCCCGGTGTGGACACTTTGATGGACCTTCAGATTGGTGGAGGTGGAGAACTGCTTCCCACATTGAGGGCAGGGGAATGGTCTCTCTCCTGTGTGGACCATCTGGTGGCGCTTGAGGCTGCAGAATTGGCCAAAGCTTTTACCACACTGGGTGCACTGGTACGGCTTCTCCCGTGTGTGAACACGCTCGTGGATGCGCAGCTGACACTGGTGGGGGTAACGGCGTGAGCAGAAGGTACAGGCATAGGGGAGGCAGGGCTGTTTCTGCTGGGGGTGTGCTGACCCAGACTCCTGCTTCTGACTGCTGGGTACTTGATAAATGCTGTTTTGACTGGATAAGTTGTCCATCTGCTGCATCTCAGACCATGGCGGCTGTGTTTGCTGGTGCTGAGAGTCCACTGTTTCTACACCAACAGGAGAGCTGTGATTACTATGAGCTGCATTACGTTTAAACTTCACACCATCGGGTGGCTCATTAACCTGAATACAGAACAATGGCTGATAATGTGACCTCACTCTGCTGAGAGGTGTTACTTCATCTGCTCCTTGATCTCTACCTCCTACTGATGGCCACATCCTACCACATCTGTTCTCCACCCCACATGGCAGTGAGCTGACTGCAGTGCCATCAAGCTTTGACATAGGGCCCGACCATTCCTTGTCACTTTGAGCCATCTTGGAAACCGTTGGGAAAACAGCTGAATTGGTACTGATTTGGTTGAATGATGCATTTGTGGTTTGGTTTGTAGAGCAAGATGGCTGCTCCATGTCTTCAGTCTTGCTGTTGTCCTGCCAATCCAGCTGCCTCTGGGAGGGACTGTGTTTTCCCGGGTTGTTGCCTGAGAAGCCCACAGCAAAGAAACTGAATTAGAAAGAGGCAGAGCTGTGTGTGTGTGTGTGTGTGTTTTAACTGCACAAGGTTAATACCTGACAAGTTATATGCATCATGGTGGTATTGTCTAAGAACCAGGGCTATTTACCTCCACAGTGTACAAATGCTCTATATACTGCATGTGTGAAACTACATGTAGCAATTTACACATACAGCTTAAACTGATGTTGTTATTGCTCCTCCACATTTCTCTTCCTTCACGCTTGGGCTGCTACCTGATTCACAGTGGCAAGCCTTTTTTAAAGGCTTTCTTCAGGTTCCTGTTCTTCTTCTTAACATTAGTTATTTTAGATTCATCATGAAAAAGCACACATGCCTTCAACAGAGATTTAGAATGATGCAAAGGGGGATTGTCCAAAAAAAAAATCAATACTCAGACATTAATTGATCCCAAGATTTTCTGTTGATCAGCTGCGCATGTGCAGCATCATGACACCACACACAGCTTCACCCTGCAGGCCCCTCCGATCACTTCAAGCTGATGTAGCTGATGTCCACAACACTGAACAACTCTTCATGAGAAATCTCAAGAGGTCAGGATTGAAGTATTAAGCATCATAAACAATAACCTGGCCAGAGTGAGCGTGACCTGTTTAAATGTTAGCAGTGACCCGCATTAGCCATATGTTAGTGGCTATGGCTAATAGCAAAATGATAGCATGTTGGATCTAGCTAGCAGTGCTGCTCATCTGTAATGTGAAGTGACAGCATTTTAACAGGATAACATAATTATTTGCTTTAAAACAAAACAGCATTATGTTTCTCTTGAAGTCTCAAATTGAAGCTAAAAAAAGTCATCATGGCTTGGGGGTTTTGAGAGTAATGAATTCTTGAAATATTGCTTTATCACCAGCATGTTTCAACTGATTTGTGGGGTGCCTGTGGCTCAGGAGGTAGAGCAGGTCACCTACTAATCAGAAGGTTGGCGGTTTGATTCCGGGCTGCATGCCACAGTATCCTTGGGCAAGATACTGAACCTCAAGTGGCTCTCTGACGCAAGCGTTGGAGTGTAAATGTGCGTGAACGTTAGACAGTAAGCACTTAGCTTAATTTCATATGGAAGTGTTTGTATGAATGGGTGAATGCAAACGTGTTGTATAAGTGCTTTGAGTGATGTTACAGTAGAAAAGCGCTATATAAGAATTAGTCCATTTACCTTTTTTATATTAAGCATCACACACCAGGCACAGAAGCTTGTCAGGTGATGATTACTAGGTGCTTCACTACTCTTAGGAGAGCCTACTCGAGGCAGGCTGACATGACCTGAATGGGATTCCCAGCACAGGAAACAAACTGAAAAACAGCTGATACCTTGGACTTCATCCATCTTTTCCTCCAGGCTCTGAGAGCTGCTTGTGCTTTTCAGACACCCCTGGCCCTGAAAAGAGGAGGGAAGTGTTTAGCTGACATCCAAGAACCCAAGGGGCACTCACACAGCAACTTATCTTCTGCAGCGAGAGGGTTATGGTGCAGGAGTATATGTGGTAGCTTATTTACTTACTCCATCGAGGTATGAATGTGTGTGAATGTGTAAATGCAGATGTGTTGTATAAAGCATTCTGAGGGTTCAGCTAGAGTAGAAAAGCTACAGTATATAAGAACTAGTCCATTTATGGAAGTCATGTGATTTGCATCAGTCTGCTGCGTCCAAAGCTGTGGTTATGACATGAATTGTGCTTTAACACAGTGCCATTACATTTTATACAGGCACCTGACTTGTTGCAGTCCTCTTAATGATGAAGGAGCTGCTGCTGGGAAAGTGCATCTCCAGACAACTGGAGCAAAAAATAGAAAAACCAATATACAGGAAGTGTGTCATTCAAAAGCTTTTTTTTTTTCTCCATTTGGTCTCATATTTTTAGCTTTGAAGGAATCTTCTCAGAAAGTTCTGTGCCATCGGTGAAATCTGTGCTTCTGCATTTTTAACGACTTAACAGAAAGGCCTGTTTGCAGTCTTTTGCTTAAAACCCTTCCATCATTATAAGCTCACTGTACACCAGCAGTAATGGCACCGCTCTGATGTACTCCACTGTCACTCCAGAGGATACGAGACATGAAATAACAAAATACAGCTGTTTGAAAATACAATTTATTGGCAAATTCACATTTCACTCTATAAATGAGTACAAACTAGTGACAATTTTCATCTCTTGTTTGTTCCTCTTATAGCTCAGATTTAATTCACTCATTTAAAAGGTAAAACTAACTTTGTTCAATGTCGACACTAAAACATTTGTCATGACCGATGGCTCATTTTGCAAATGAATGACATTTAAGAAAAGAAATGAACTCACAGGGAAACTCCTCTGAAGCCCTTTTCAGCTATCAGCACTTGATGGCTTCTTTTCACTCACACAGTGGCTGTTCCTCAGCAGCTTCAAACATGACAGGCTGTTACACACAGTTAAAATACTCTGCACAAAGGAATCAGCATCATAAGCACAGAGGTCGACCCCTATTAGCCAGGTGTGGACTGGTAATCCGTGCAATATTAACATCTACAGTGGTATTGTAGGGTCTTTACCTTACAATATAAAGCTCCTTGAAGTGGCTGTTTGTTGTGATTTGGTGCTAGTTAAATAAAACTGAACTGAATTGGTGGATTAATGAGGACAACCCCTCTTCGGGACAGATATGAGATGTGTTGATAGACAGATGTGGTCTAAAGAAGGTGGGTGAAGCTGATGTCTCAACTTCCTCTTTGTCCCTTGATTAGCATTTCCAAGCTGTTGGTGGAAAAACCTCACTGAGGCTTTACATGTTCACAGAATGTTAGTTTTATCGGTCAAAAGAAGCAAAAACAGATGAGTTAGATATTTTTACACTGCTGCTAAAGATACCAGCTGTGACTGCGGAGCTATCATCTTTGAAGAGTGGATACCTGTACACGGTAAAGGTGTGGTGATGGCTAATGTGCATAGTTTGCCTGAATGTGGCTACTGGCGCTGTATTATAGTCGGGACTCATGACTTCTGTCAGTCTGCTGTCCGTAAAGATGCTGCCTCGAGCAAGAGCCTCCGCTCACCTGGAAATCCCAGATTTTAAACAGGCATCAGTAGAACGCATGAACCGATTATGTGCTTGTGCATTATTGGATTTGATATCAACCTGATTACCACAATCTGTCATGTTATGAGCCCCAAAACAAAAAAAGGGATTTTTTTTTTAAACCGCTCCCGTCAACTAGAGGCACAAAGTGAGGAGTGTCATGGCTTTTAAATGGGTCACTTTTGGTATCTCGTGTTTGAATCTCAACAATATGCAGAGAGCTAACACTGATTATTGGACTTTGATGTTGGATTTGGTGTTTTTGTATGACATTTGTGTTAAACTAATAAGGGAAGATCATTTGTAGCATTTGACTTTACACTTCAATACCAACCATGATATCTGTATTTTCATGTTACAGCTGGTGGTGGTAACAGCAGTGCTATAGCCAACAACAGAGGATTAACAAAGATAATTCATCCCGGTTGTTGATGAAATCCAGGTGCCTTTTATATTTAGTAAGTGGGCTAGCTCACATTGACATGCCACCTGAAGCATTTAGCCACATTCAGGCCGATCTTGTTTACTTTGTGGGAAACAGCTGGGCTCTTTCATGCAGTACATTTGTGGAAGCTTTTAAAATCTATAGTTATGTTTTAAAAATGAGTGACTTATGAGTGCACATTACAAAAGGTACACAGCAAACTAATGCCAACAAAGTGCACCACACACCAACAGTTGTGACATAACTTTTGATGTAGGTCACTGATTACAAGGAGCTCTTAAAGCATAGGAATAGATGATGATGATGATGATGATCTGGAACGTCCCTTCCGGACTGGAAGGATCAAAGCTGTTAATGCTAGTGTGCAGTCGATGTTGTTGCCAGCTCCTCCTCACACTGAGGTTTCACCTACAAGCTCATTCACAGTGTTCATGGTCTGATTTTATATTTTTCACTCCAATAGAAATAACTGTATGTTTATAGACTGCTGCTATAACTGTTACATAAAAGTGACCTGGGTATGTGACTTTATAATAATGTTTACAATTGATGTAATGGCCCCAGTAGAGCACCGATACATGTGCCATGGATTGTGTCTGGGACAGTTTAATCTTAGGGTAATTCCAGTCCTGCTAGTTTTTGATATTACCGTATTTTCCGGAGTATAAGTCGCACTTTTTTTCATAGTTTGGCTGGGGGTGCGACCTATACTCCGGAGCGACGTATATGTGACATTTATAACACATGAACCAAAATACTCCAGCCACTTGACATCTCCGTGAACTGCAGCTTTAAGGCAGTCTTGCGTAACCTGTGGGCGCAGTGGATGATGGATGGAGAGCACAGCTTAACGGCAACTGGGAGAATGCGCCACCCAACTTTCCTGGAAGTCATTGGATGGATCAAGAAAACATGGGCTTCAGTGACAACCAAACCATCCTGTTGGGATTCAGAAAGGCTGGAATAATTGGAACTGCAGCTGACGACGAGTCTGACTAACGCGACACAGAAGAGGAAGCGGCGCTTCGTCTACGAAGTGTACGGAATTGTTTAGAAGTGACACCGAGGATAAAGAATTCAATGGATTGATGGTTTGGTTAACTTGTTAGTATGTTCTTTATGCTATGGTTATCTGAATAACTTAATGTTACGTTAACATACTGTAGCGATTCTCTTAGTTAGAGAGCGTGTTGATGTTGTGGGATTTCGGACTGTTCGGGAGGTTCGTGAAGGCAGCATGGAGAGAGAGAAAAAGACCGAGAGCTTGCCTGTGTGTGTGTTGCTGTTCCGCTGTTGTAGTTGTGGTTGGCGTGGCTGTGGCCTACAGCAGCCGTTTTTCTGTTAATAAAGACGACCTTTGTTGTGAATATCGCCGACTTTGGAAGTGTGTTTACAACGTTACAATACCGAACACGTGTTCGTTGTGCGTCATGTAGCTGAATGTGCTACGTTAGCATAACGTAGGTGTAACCGTGTTCGTCCTGTTCTTTAATCCATTATTATTTTAAATTGCCGTTCAAGATGGAATTTCTGCTCTGGGTCTCGGATTCTATCAACCCCCCCCCCCCAAAAAAAAGTGCGACTTATAGTCCAGTGCGACCTATATATGTTTTTTTCTTCTTTATTATGCATTTTTTGGCTGGTGCGACCTATACTCCTGAGCGACGTATAGTCCGAAAAATACGGTAATATAAATCTCTAAAGTTTACCAGCTGCTCATGTTATCGAAGAGTCAGGAGTTCACCAGGTGGCTCAGTGCTGGGGGGGCTTTTATTTCCAGCTACTCACCTTTAGACAGAGTATTCAAATATCCCTGACGTTGTCACTCATCTATAAACCTCCAGGCAATTTTTGTAATAGCCATTCAGTGCAGTTAAATTCTGCACTTGTCTATACATAGTTACTTTAACAGATTCAGACTGCCTACACTTCAAATAAAATGTTGGGTTTAGATGGTGACTTAAACAGGAAGGTCAGAGAATAGTACTAATATTCTTGATTTTGTTTCCTGCATTGTCTTTGAGTTCTCTTTGTATTTCTTCCATCTTGTTCTGCTTCTGATAAACAATCTCAAAAGTTAAGGCTGAGGACAGTTCGTAGTTTATAAGATTGCCTCTTCAGGAAACGCTTTGGTGCACTGGAGCTGTGGGAGATTTTGCCTTTGGCTTCAGTGCTGGATCTTCTGATGCCTCTTGAGGTTGCTGGGATGGGAGAAGCGTCGGTTGCAGATGGAGCAGCTGAAAGGTCTCTCCCCGGTGTGCACGTTGCGGTGGATGTCCAGCTGACTCTGACACACAAAGCTTTTGCCACACAGTTGACAGGTGTAGGGTTTCTCCCTGGTGTGCCTGGCCATGTGCTTCTGCAAGTCTGATTCCATGAAGAAGCGCTTGGTGCAGATGGTGCATCCATAAGGACGCTCCATTCTAACAGCCTGGTAGAAAGACAGGGGACGGGTGCTGGAAACGGGTTTGGGTTGGCTGTGGTTGGGTTGACCCACAGGGTGGTGTATAATCAGGAGGTGTGTGCCATTGGAGGAGTTAATGCTGGAGGTTCCTGGAGGATCAGCATGAGGGAGAACAGATGGTGCTTGCGCCGACCTGTCTCCTGCTGATCCCAGCCCAGCACACTGAATCTTGGGTGCTACAGCTTCCTCGGGTCTGTTTCTTCCACTGCTCCCATCTCTATTTGTCTGGACTACCTCTGACAATTCCCGCTCCTCCCCTCTTTTCTCTTTGTCTGATGCCCCTCCTCTATCAATGACTATCAACTCTGACTTTGGGGGCTTAGAGGGGTCTAATGCAGCCTGGTTATCCTTGCTGCCATCCATTCCATCATAAGAAGCTGTCACAGAATCTCCACCCAGCCTGGCATCAGGACCTTTATTCAAAGGCCGACTGTCCCCAGCTCCTGTTTGCTCCAGCTGGGAACTGTGAAAAGCACCACCGCTGTCGACAACTTCAGCTGTCCTGCCAACAACAAAGGTGATGATGTCGGATCCACTGTCGATCTTCTCCCTCAGCTGTCTGGATGGCTGACCATCACTGGCATTGAGCAATGTGGCAGTGGTGGCAGCATCTCCTCCGGTGGTAATGCAGGCATGTACCGGCACTTTGTTGTTAATGGATCCAGTCTCCATTGCTCCCTCCACCTTGACGATCAGCAGCTCCCCCTCATCCTCAGGCTCTGCTGACTGAGAGGACACACCGACTCAAAATAATGGTTTAAGCCTTTTGGGACTCATATGACCCAACAATGTTCTTCACATCATAAAACTGTATAAAATGTCATTTAAAAATTATGAAAAACAAAAATCTATGTTACATATTAAAAAAATAGAAGAAAAAATACCTACATTTTGCTTAAATTAAAGCTTACTGTTTCTATTTCTGCAGCTTGTTTTCTCTTAATATAGTGCTCTGACTTTAGCTGTGCAGTTAACTCTATAAGGCAGAGAGCAGTACTAACTCAAATGATATCAAACTGACTTTCAGTGGTGACATTTTACAATTTAGATACAACAACAACACCATTCTCAATTTAGGGGTTCCTAATGATTGGGCTGGAGGAGGCGGTCTATTCAAAACTAACATCTTTGCATCAAATCTAATGAACTCTATGAGGCCTGCAGAAAAAGGCTTGTGTATACATGTGGGTATGAGAGGCATTTAAACAAATACTGAGGAGTATTTATTTTCAGTGTAAGCAGAATCACTGCCAGTTTATCAGGACCAACTGCAAACATCAGGGAAAAACTACAGGTTGCCTGCAAATGCATACAGACAAAGACCTGGGCCTCAGATTACCAAGAACATTCAACATACCCATGATATCATTTCATTATCTGGTTTCACTTACACAAAATCAGCAATCAGGCTTATTGGATCACACTAAGGTGGCTATCAAATCAATAAATCAATCCAGGGTCTCCCGATCTAGCTACAAATGTATTTATATTAAAGGTAAACATGGACAGGTCTGACAGACAGCACAGCAGCACATTCTACAAAGATGATCAAACTATAACATCAAAAATATGCAGAAGTTTTATCCTTCAGGCTGAAAGCAACACAGCAGCCGTGTGTGTCTGTGAGGAAAGCTGCTGTACAGTAGTACAAAAATGAACTGTATGAAAGTATGTGTGTGCTTTATGTGCTCTCTGGTCAGTAAGATGGAAACCCTGCAGAAATACTAACTGTCAGTTAACAGACGTAGCACTATCACAGCTGTTACATATTCTATTAATTTATGGATCAAGAAAACCTGGGCTTCAGTGACAACCAAACCATCCTGTTGGGATTCAGAAAGGCCGGAATAATTGGAACTGCAGCTGACGACGAGTCTGACGAAAGCGACGCAGAAGAGGAAGCGGCGCTTCGTCTTGATACGGAGTGTACGGAGTTGTTTAGAAGTGACACCGAGGATGAAGAATTCAATGGATTGATGGTTTGGTTAACTTGTTAGTATGTTCTTTATGCTATGGTTATCTGAATAACTGTTAATGTTACGTTAACATACCAGACACGTACTCTGTTCGTTGTGCGCCATGTAGCTGAATGTGTTACGTTAGCATAACGTAGGCGTAACCGTGTTCGCCCTGTTCTTTAATCCATTATTATTTTAAATTGCCTTTCAAGATGGAATTTCTGCTCTGAGTCTCGGATTCTATCAAATACCCCCCCCCCAAAAAAGTGCGACTTATAGTCAAGTGCGACTTATATATGTTTTTTTTTTCTTTATTATGCATTTTTTGGCTGGTGCGACCTATACTCCGGAGCGACTTATAGTCCGAAAAATACAGTATTCATTCATATGAATGGGTGGGTGTGTCCAAACCTTTGACTGGTACTGAATATTGTCAACATTCAACAGGCTTAGATGTCCTGTTTTAAAATCAGACAAGCTCCAGCCCCCCGTGACCCTGAACAGGATAAGCGGAAGAGAATGGATGGATGGATGCATCACTATATTAGGCTTATTAAAAACAGTAAACAGGAAAACTCCTGTCAGCCACCATATTTATGAAAATGGCAGCAGATAAGTAAAGAAGCTAACTGTCCTCCTGGTAATGTTCACATTTAATCGCCATTATCTGCAGGAACTATTGTGCCCAAATATGTCAAAAAAAGAGAGAACAGTAATGAAGTGTACTTGAATTGGATGTATTTTGATTTATGGTACCTAGAGGACAATCTGATCAAATGGGCATAACATATGCAAGAAACACACTATTAGTCTAACAAATGACACATAAAGATGAAACACTGGAAGGCTAATAAAACGATGTAAGACGCTTTGTAAATGACTAATACACTAACGCTGCCTAATATCACATGTAGCCTGACAGAAGTGTGATTCATTACAGCACGCTGTGTTTAGTTCTTTACTGCAGAGAGCCCTGATGAAGGTCGGTTTGGAAGCCCTGAACACCATCTACAGAAGTTCCTCTCAGCTGCACGTAGCAGTGACTCATATTAGCTGAGGGGAAAATTAGCAGACAGCTAGCAACATTAAGCCTAGATCAAATTTTTAGACACAATGTTCCCCCTCTAAGTTTGCCAATCCAGATCATTAGCTCCCCAGATTACATCCTTATGTAACATACATCATATTCTTAAATGAAAGTTCAGTAAACAGTCTGAGGAGAAGAATCACAAACACGTACATGGAAAATTGTGTAAGTGTGTAATAGAACATAGTGAAATAAGTGAATAACGTGATTCCACTGATCACAGACACACAACATGTCTGGAGTATAGGATGCCAGGCTTCATGGCACAGGATCTGGCTGACCTCCAGTGTAAAATCTTGCACAAATCAAACAAGCAGATCATTAATAAAATTTCCATATCGGATGGGTCAAGGCTTGGGGAACAACGGCCACCTCTGGTGCTGCTGGCCAAAGACAAAGGAAGCGAGAGGGAAGTCATGTTATGAGGAAGTGAGAGAGAAGGAAAGATAGGACTGTGGAGGTGAGAGCAGGGACTCTAAATGCAGGCATGAATGCATGATGGATAAAGGCAGTGAGCTGGCTGATGTGATGGAGAGAAAGAAGGTGTGTGCAGGAGACCAGGTGGAAGGAAAGTGCTGGATAGGTATGGTGTCACGAAGAGGAAGGACAGATGGCAGTGGATAGTGGTGGATTTTGTGAAAAAGGTGGAAATGACTGTGATGAATACATACTTTAAGAAGAGGGAAGAACATAGGGTGATGTAAAAGAGTGGAGGAAGGTGCACACAGGTGAACTACAGCTTATACAGAAAGTGCAATCTGAAAGGTGTAGTCAGGGGAGAACGAAGCTAGGCAGCAGGAGCTGATAGTTTGTAGGATGGCTTTGGACATCAAGAAGAGGAAGCAAGTGGAAGCAGAGGCAAGGATGTAATGATGGAAGTTGAAGAAGGAAAAATGTTGTGCTGAGTTCATGGAGGAGTTGAGACGGGCTCTGGGTGGGAGGGAAGAGTTAGATGACTCGGAAAGTACTGAGGAGAAAATGCCAAGAAGGTGTTTGGTGTATCCTCCCAACAGAGGAAAGAAGAAAAGGAGATTTGGTGGTGAAATAAGGAAGTACAGGAAGTATTCAAAGGAGGACGCTGGCAAAGATAAAGTGGGATAGTCAGAGAACTGTGGTACTACATGAGGAGGGCAGGAGTAGTATATGAGGATGGAGCACACCGTATGTTCTGACAGTTTAAAACGAGGCTCAGATAAAGCCGGTGATGCAGGCATGTACCGGCACTTTGTTGTTAATGGATCCGGTCTCCATTGCTCCCTCCACCTTGACGATCAGCAGCTCCCCCTCATCCTCAGGCTCTGCTGACTGAGAGGACACACCGACTCAAAATAATGGTTTAAGCCTTTTGGGACTCATTGTTCATCACATCATAAAACTGATAAAAATTTATGTTACATATTAAAAATAGAAGAAAAAATACCTGCATTTTGCTTAAATTAAAGCTTACTGTTTCTATTTCTGCAGCTTGTTTTCTCTTAATATAGTGCTCTGACTTTAGCTGTGCAGTTAACTCTATAAGGCAGAGAGCAGTACTAACTCAAATGATATCAAACTGACTTTCAGTGGTGACATTTTACAATTTAGATACAACAACAACACCATTCTCAATTTAGGGGTTCCTAATGATTGGGCTGGAGGAGGCGGTCTATTCAAAACTAACATCTTTGCATCAAATCTAATGAACTCTATGAGGCCTGCAGAAAAAGGCTTGTGTATACATGTGGGTATGAGAGGCATTTAAACAAATACTGAGGAGTATTTATTTTCAGTGTAAGCAGAATCACTGCCAGTTTATCAGGACCAACTGCAAACATCAGGGAAAAACTACAGGTTGCCTGCAAATGCATACAGACAAAGACCTGGGCCTCAGATTACCAAGAACGTTCAACATACCCATGATATCATTTCATTATCTGGTTTCATTTACACAAAATCAGAAATCAGGCTTATTGGATCACACTAAGGTGGCTATCAAATCAATAAATCAATCCAGGGTCTCCCGATCTAGCTACAAATGTATTTATATTAAAGGTAAACATGGACAGGTCTGACAGACAGCACAGCAGCACATTCTACAAAGATGATCAAACTATAACATCATAAAATATGCAGAAGTTTTATCCTTCAGGCTGAAAGCAACACAGCAGCCGTTTGTGTCTGTGAGGAAAGCTGCTGTACAGTAGTACAAAAATGAACTGTATGAAAGTATGTGTGTGCTTTATGTGCTCTCTGGTCAGTAAGATGGAAACCCTGCAGAAATACTAACTGTCAGTTAACAGACGTAGCACTAGTTACATATTCTATTAATTTATTAGCCATTCATATGAATGGGTGAGTGTGTTCACGTTTAATCAGATTAAAACGTGCCTCAGATAAAGGGAACTTGCGCTGGGCTGCTTGTGTTTGTGATGCTTACAGAGGATGTTCGGCCACCGTTCTTATTGTGTCACCTCTATGGCTCGTTGTGTAGTCACAGATCCAGCCATGCCGTGGGGAACATTGAAAATGCAAATAATGAATATTTTTGTTCCCAAAAAGTCTTGTTCTATTACTGGTAATCATTTAGTCCATAACACACAGTGGATGCAGCCTGTCACAGTTTCAGCTTCACATGCATGTAACAGAAGGTGCTACTAAAAACAACTTTTTCTGCCATTATTAAATCAGACACCTTGAACAGATGCCTTCCACGTCAGCTTTTAAGTTTGGAATATCTACCTCAGTTTTCGTGGTGGTCACAACCTCCTGATCAGGATCCTGGTCCAGACTGACAAGCTGGATCTTCTGCACAGACTGATGAGCTCCTGGACCTCGATTCAGAAACCTGGTCCTGCCCTGCAGAGAGGGGCCTTGTGAAACAATAGAAGGACAATTAGATGCTAGTCAATACAGTTACACTCTAAAAAAGTGAATGGAGATCACTCACAATAGGGTTGTCACAACATTACAATTTCAATCTCAATATCAATATCCAGATTTAAAAAAGTCTAATAATAACATCAGTAGCACAGATGTCTGACGTAATGCAATACAGTCAGTAACAGTCAAAAGTTTGGACACAATCATCATAAACATTCATATGAAGTATATATCAACTTTTTTTTAGGTTGTCCGAGGTGTTTCTGTGCTTCTGGAAACTTAACACCATATATTGGCTGCTGATCCAGTCGAGTTATTAAGCTGGACTGTTTAGTTGTTGGTCTTTCTCAGATCCAGTCTGGGACTTTAAAACAACCATCATACTGTTAGACATCTAAGTGTGTTAGCCTGATACACTGCAGACAGACGGGACTGATAATGTTTACGGCCTCGCTCCCACATTACCGTTACTGTTTTATCATTAGCCACAGTTGCTAGCTGCCAACTACGGTAACATTTATGATCACTCTTTAATACTTCAGGAGCTTTTCTGACCTCTCCATAAAGTGTTGTTTAGTGTTGTTAACATGAACTACCTCAGCGGATGTGGGACGCTGTGCTTCAATTTGAGATGGCACTGACAGCACTGTTGCCATTGATACTGTTGCTAATGAATTTTTAGTATCAATTAGTATCTGAGTACCAATTCTTTGACAACACCAGTACAGTATTAAAAACAACAAAGCAGTACAGACTGGCACAAATTAAATACATTTTTTCCAAGGCCTGTTTACAAAAAAAGCCTCTCAGTCAACCTTTATGTGTAACCAGGACCCTATTCCAGGAAGCATGTCCAAGAAACTGAGATCAGCAACTCTGAGTTTCCCGTTCCCGAGTGGCTGATTGGAGTTAGGTCAGTCATTCACAGTTTGCTGATCTGTTATGGAGCCTGGGGCAGGGTACCTTCAGGCAGGTCTAGTTCTGGGAGATCCTCTTAGCAGTGTTAATTTCATTGACGAAATAGTTTTGTCATAGTTTTCGTCAACGACCCTTTTTTTCATGACAAAAACGAGATGATTACTAAATTAAAACCACCTAAAAGGATAAAAACGACGATTCGTCAAGACGAAACCATTTTCGAAAGTTTCGAAGTTTTATCCTTTTAGGTGGTTTTAATTTAGTTATCGTCTTGTTTTCGTCATGGAAAAAAGGGTCTTTGGCAAAATTAACACTGCCTCTTAGATGAGTTTTCAAAGGAAAATATATCAAGATTAAACTCTGAATTTTCAGACACTGTAAGTTTCCTAAATCATGCTGTTAGACATCATTTAGTGAATCTTAAACTCTGAACAAATTTTAATGTGAAATGTAATCAGATTACAATCAGACTGTCTACAGCAGGGGTGTGCAACTCCAGGCCTCGAGGGCCGGTGTCCTGCAGGTTTTAGATGTGTCCCTGATCCAACACACCTGAATCAAATGGCTGAATTACCTCCTCAGTATGCAGTCAAGTTCTCCAGAGTCCTGCTAATGACTTCTATATGTGATAATAGGAGGTAGGAGGTAATTCAGCCATTTGATTCAGGTGTGCTGGATCAGGGACACATCTAAAACCTGCAGGACACCGGCCCTCGAGGCCTGGAGTTGCCCACCCCTGGTCTACAGCATGCATTTAAATTTATTTCAGCCTCATCTTCACTCAGATATTCACATCATCAGAGCTGTAGCTAAACCTGCTTCCTGAAATAGGGCCCAGGTGCCAGCACAACACACAGAGCTGTTCATACTGTAATAAAGTCTGATGATATGGAGAGAAAATTGACTCAAATTATCTGTCTGTAATGCTGGATTTGTAATTTTTTGTAGCTGGGTCATCTGAGTTTTATTCAGAGTCTAGGGGTTTTTCCGGTGAATTTATTTCACTCAATACTTGTGGCGAAGTGGCAAAGACGATTTTCTGTGGAAAATGGGATACCTCAGCACCCCTTAGTTATAACACATACACCTACATCTACTTTTTAATATTCTAAGATTGTTTATATATATGCATTTGTGAGCTGTACAAATGTAATTACTCAGTTAAAAATAATCTAAAAATACTCATTATAATCAGATAGCAAATCGTGCAGGTTTTAACGTTCACTTACTTCTGAGGGTACACCACCGTGATGTCCTGCCATAACCGTCTCCTACTCTTCCTTCGTGCCTCTCAGTTTGACTGACTGTTTTCCCAGCCAGAGAAGCATTGCACCACCTAGGTGGTCGTTTCTTTTAACCAAGCAATTACAGTTGTACAGCTCACAAATGAGGTATCCCATTTTCCACAGAAAATCGTCTTTGCCACTTTGGCACAAGTATAGAGTGAAATAGGTTCGGGGAAAAAAACAAACACTAGACTCCGAACAAAACTCAGATGACCCAGCTTCCCACCAGCGTTTAAACGCACCGTGTACACACGGATCTGGGAGCTCTCCCGAAGCGTGAAATGTGTCTCAAAAAACTTTGTGCACTCCTAACCTGATTTGTGCGTACCTGTCGTTTTATCCGTGGGTATCAGGTGATTCGTGTTCTTGTATTTAACGGTTTGTATGCGTACTTTTATTTTGTATTCGTAACTTTGTTTTATTATATTATATTATATTATATTACCAGAAGTTGCGCACAAAACGTCATTTACAACTTGTAATGTTCTTGTCTTATTTATAATAAAAGAGCTTGAAGAACATTGGGCTAGCTTCAGCTAGCCATTTATTAAAAGACTCAGACTTGACATGTAACATGAACTGCCATCTTAACTCTTTGTCTTCTTCTCCACACCTCCTACGTGGGCTCTCGTACAACACTGACACCTGCTGGTGACACCTTAGTTAACACTTATCATTACATCCCCCTTTTTTTTTCAGCTGCTTAAAAGATTACCTCAGTGTCACAGCAGTTATTCCTCATTCACATAGTCTTCACTAGCACTTACATATTAAACAGAATGCAACAACATACATGTTTCAGTAATGAACTTTCCTTATGTCTTGTAACTCAATGTATGCATATGGCTCAAAAGAAATATATTCAAGCTTGGTATTTTCAACACATTTCAACAAACAAACTAGCATTGGTCTTTAAAATTACACTATGACTCTTTCACTTCCTGTAACTGTAACCATTAGGAACACATTTTAACACATTAAAGTCAGCAACGCTTTACCACTTTCTTTACACAGTTAACCCGTTACTTCATTCATATTTGTTTTATGAGCCTCTCAGGTGGTTTCTTAGGTCGAGTGGACCTTCTGAGTGTTACAGTCACTGGCAATGATGAAGAAGATTCACTGTGTTGCACTTCTGTCGCAACATTCTCTTGTTCCCATCCTGTCTCTTTCTCTTGACTCTCACCATTCTGAATCTTTAACAGACTCCTCCTGTTTCTCCTTAAAACTTGACCATTCTCTGTCTCGACAACAAACGATCTGGGTCCTACCTCTTGCAGTACAGTTGCTTTTCTGTCCCACAGCTCAGGACCATCAATCCTCACAACATCCTTTTCCTGCAGAGGCACCAGATTCCTTGCTGTTTTATCATAGTTCCTCTTCTGTCTTTGCTTGAGCTTCATCCTTTTGTCAGCCCACTTGTTGTCACTCCTGTAGCCATCCTTCCTTGGCATGTGAGGAAGTGTGGTGCGCAGTTTGCGACCCATGAGCAACTCAGCAGGAGATGCTCCACATTCCAGGGCAGTGGCTCTGTAACTCAATAAAGCCAGGTAAGGGTCAGCATTACATTCTCTCGCTTTTTTAAACAATCGTTTCACAACCTGGACCCCTTTCTCTGCCTGTCCATTAGCCTGCTGATACAAAGGGCTAGAGGTGACATGTTCAAATCCGTACTGAACTGCAAAATCACGAAACTCACCGCAGTCAAATTGTGGACCATTGTCACTCACCACACAATGGGGAATCCCATGTCTTGAGAAAAAACTTTTCATGTGTGTGATGACAGACTGTGCTGATGTACTGGAAAGCTGCGCTACTTCAGGATAATTAGAGTAGTAGTCAACCACTAGAAGATAGTCCTTTCCATGTAGATGAAACAAATCAGTACCTACTTTTTGCCATGGTGCAGTGGGAAGATCTGCAATCAGCATCGGCTCTTTCTGTTGCTTGTACCGATGTTTAAGACATGTTTCACACTTTTGAACCATCTCCTCTATATCTCTGTTGATTCCTGGCCAGTACACAGCTTCTCGCGCTCTCCTTTTGCATTTCTCCACTCCTAAGTGTCCCTCATGAATGCGTTGTAGCATGTCTCGACGCATAGACTGTGGAATGAGAATCCTGTTTTGTCTCAGAAGCAGACCATTAGCCACACACAAATCTGCACGCACAGGATACCAACCCGGACAAACACCTCGTGACCATCCATTCTGGCTCAGGTGAATTACCTTTTGCAGTTGCGGGTCTTTCGCCGTCTCCTGCGCAATTTGCTGTAGCATTACATCTGATGCCGGGAGAGAAGCAGTCACCATGTTTATGTGCATTTCAACATCAACAGACACAGGGCTACACTGTGTGTCATCACTTGGAGCTGGTGCTCGTGACAGTGCATCCGCCAGAACAATGTATTTGCCTGGTGTATAAATCAGTTCAAAGTCATACCTTTGTAGAAACATCATCAGGCGTTGAATCCTGGGTGACATGTCATTGAGGTTCTTTTTTCTGATTGCTATGAGCGGTTTGTGGTCAGTTTCTACTGCAAACGTTGGTAAGCCATAGACATAACTGTGAAATTTTCCACAACCAAACACTAAGCCCAAAGTCTCTTTTTCAATCTGAGCATAACGTTGTTCAGTCTCTGTCATTGACCTTGATGCATACGCTACCGGCTGCCAACTGTCCTCTTGCATCTGTAGCAAGACAGCTCCTAAGCCATCTTTTGAGGCATCAGTGGAAATTTTTGTTGGCCTTGTTGGATCAAAGAACGTGAGCACTGGCTCAACAGCAACAGTCTGCTTTAATCTCTGCCATTCGTCCTCATGTCGCCTTGTCCATTCAAACACCGTGTTGTGACGTAGCAACTCTCTAAGGCATGTAGTCTTGACAGCTAGGTTAGGAATGAACTTACCTAGGAAATTAATCATTCCCATGGCTCGCAGTACACCTTTCTTATCAGTAGGGGCTGGCATGTCAAGTACAGCTTGCACTTTTGACTGATCAGGTTCCACCCCTGCACTTGTGATCTTGTCACCCAAAAAGGTCATTTGCGTGACCCCAAAAAGGCATTTGTCCCTGTTCAGTTTGAGTCCATTCTTTTTGACCCTCCCCAAGAGTTTTTTCAACCTTTCATCATGCTGCTGCCTTGTTGTTCCCCAAATGACCAAGTCATCAATGTAGACTCTGGTACCTTCAAGACCCTCAATTACAGATTCCATAGCTCTGTGAAAGATCTCTGGAGCAGATTTGATGCCAAATGGAAGCCTCAGAAAACAGTAACGCCCAAATGGTGTGTTAAAGGTGGTATATTTGCTGCTTTCTGGGTCCAGTCTCAGTTGCCAGAATCCATGTGAGGCATCAAGTTTACTGAAGAACTTAGCTCCAGCCATCTCACTCATGATTTCTTCTCGTTTTGGAATCTGATAATGTTCTCTTTTGATGTTTTCATTGAGATCTTTAGGGTCAAGGCACACTCTAATGTCACCTGTATTTTTCTTGACACATGTGATAGAGTTGACCCAGTCTGTAGGCTCTTCCACACGCTCAATGACACCCATTTGCATCATTCTTTCCAGTTCTTTTTTTAAAGCTGGTCTAAGTGGCGCTGGTACTCTCCTTGGAGCATGCACTACAGGCTTGGCATTTTCTTTCAGCTGAATTTTGTAAGTTTGGGGCAATGTTCCATGTCCTTGAAACACAGAGGTAAACTTTTCCACTATAGCAGAAGTCCCTTCACAGTGCTGCGGTGTACCACTTTTATTTTGTTCAGCTATCTCCAGGCTGTCTGTGTTTATCTGGTAAATCCTTTTAACCAGACCTAAGTCTTCTGATGCTTTGTCTCCTAGCAGCGATTCATGTCCAGCAGGCACAATGGTGAACAGCAGGTTGTGCTGTTTGCCTTTAGCTGTCACCTTTAGATTACATCCCCCTTTTGTTTGAATCGGCTGATTATTATAAGCTTTCAAAGGAGCGATTTTTTCTGCAAACCTTTTAGGCTTCTCTTTCAATGTCTGGAAATCCGTTTCACTAATCAAGTTAGCTTTGGCTCCAGTATCAATTTTGAATGTCACCACCGTCCCATTAACTAGCAAAGGAACAGTCCATTTATCATTAGCTGCTACATTAACCATTTGTCTTACATCAGCTAAGGACTGCACAGTCACATTTTCACCATGTGACACCGTCTTTATGAAAAAGGTGTCACTCAAGTCATCACTGTCATCAATGTCTTCCTGGACTGTATGCACGCTTTGTTCCTTCCCCTTTGAGAAACACATTTTGGTGAAGTGATTCAGTCCCTTGCACTTCATGCACCGTTTACCAAAGGCAGGACACCTTCTAGCTTCATGTTTTTCACCACATCGCTTGCAAGCGAACATCCCTTTATTATTCATTTTATTCCTGTCGGCACTGTCATTAAACTTGCTCCGCTGCGTCCTTTTTGGCGCCACAGCGTTCACTACGCCATTTTGTTGGTGCTTTTCTCCTAGCACAGGGCCTTGAAATGTCTGCATCTGGCATCGTGCTAACTCAGCGGCTTGACATATTTTAACAGCCTCGGCCAATGTGAGGTCTGACTCCCTCAATAATCTCTCTCGGAGCTTCTTTTCATTAGTCCCAAAAACTATTTGATCTCTTATCATGGAGTCTTTCAGATCGCCAAAGTTACATGACTGAGCTTTAATCTTGAGGTCTATGAGAAAATTATCAAATGACTCACCCTGTTGCTGTAGGCGTGAGCGAAACACGTATCTTTCACACGTTTCATTTTTTTTTGTCAGGCAGTGTTCATCAAACTTCTTTACGACCTCGTCAAACTTGTCTTTGTCGGCAGGTTCAGCAAACACAAAAGTGTTGAAGACTTCTATCGCTTCTGGGCCGGCAACGGTGAGGAGCACGGCGATTTTTCTTTCCTCTGCTCGTCGATCTATTCCGACTGCCGCCATGTACAGCTGCAAATGCTGTTTGAAAGCTCTCCAACTTGCATCCACATTTCCAGTCAGCTTCAGCGGACCCGGCGGTTTTACTGCATCCATCTTGTTGTGTTGCTTCCTTTACTCGACCCCGATCCTGGTACCATGTAATGTTCTTGTCTTATTTATAATAAAAGAGCTTGAAGAACATTGGGCTAGCTTCAGCTAGCCATTTATTAAAAGACTCAGACTTGACATGTAACATGAACTGCCATCTTAACTCTTTGTCTTCTTCTCCACACCTCCTACGTGGGCTCTCGTACAACACTGACACCTGCTGGTGACACCTTAGTTAACACTTATCATTACACAACTTACAAAAAATTACAAATCCAGCATTACAGACACAGATATTTTGAGTCAATTTTCTCTCCTTACGATGGTCAGTCCTCAGAGCACACAGTCAGTAGTTTCCATCAGGCAGTGGCGCAAAAAGGGGGTATGCACTATATGCAATGCATAGGGGCGCCGCACAAGAGGGGGGCGCCAAAACGATGTGGGAAAATATTTCTCTAGTTGCATTTTCTGTATTTAACAGCTGTGAATATGACATGATCAGTAACAGCTGATTAGGCGCCCTTGCGCTCCTTCACCTCCCCTCCTCCTGTCCCCGTTTAAAGACAGTCGGCAAGTGATGTCATAGAAGTCTTGTATTTTATAAGTCCATGAATAAGTGATCATAAACATGAACACAGTAAACGTTGAGAGGATGCGGATGGTGTGTGTGTGTGTGTGTGTGTGTAGTGTTGTAGCTAGCGGTTGATCGCAAGGCGCCGCGCCGGTCTGAGACGCCCTCTAGTCGGGCTGAGGATTTCACCGCTTCACTTTCGGAGCTCTGCTGTCTCTGCATTTAGCAAACAGGAGCTGCTTTTATCGCTGCTTACGCCTGTATTATTTCACTGCAATTTACAATCTACCACAGCGCAGGGAAAGTTCACAATGTGCACGTTTGAGGTCCCTAAGGTCATGCGCACACTTGATTTCGCGGCTACAGAAATCGAAATGACAACCAGCATGAATGAGGAGAAGAAGACAAACGAAGATCAAATGAAAATTTCAGACATGATTTAACTGTAGTGGATCATCGCTGACAAGTTTTTTTCCACGCCTCTATTGTCTGTGCAGAGAATGTCAGCTGTTATTTTTTCCTTACATCAGCTGCAGCCACCAGAACGATCACTATAACCACAATCTGGTGGTAATCACAATATTGTGGTTTGGTTTGTGCGATTGTTTGGCGCCGTTTCATTCACAACTGACAGATTTCCTCAGGCAGCTCATTGCACCTGTGTAATAAGGCACGTCACCAGATTCAGAAGCTATTTACTCCAGAATGACTGAAACTGCCTCTTATAAAGTTCCGCGTCTGTGTTTCGGTGTTTATGGCGCGTTCTGTCTTCAGGACTTTGCTGCGCAGCGTTTCCTGCTGTGTGACGCAGTGATGCACTGTCAGCTCACCTGTGCAGGTCTCCTCTTCATCTTCTCCCGTATCTGTCCCACCAATCCGCTCTTTTCCCCGCAGCGCAAGTGAGGAAAAGAGACAGATGGTTTACCTCCGATGTCAGCGTTCAGATCTTTTGCCTCCCACCTGTTTGGAAAATCCCTGTTTTCCACTTTTACTTTGGTCATTTTTGGGGAGTCAGGCAGCTTAAATGTCACTGTAAAAAGTGCTGACCGAAGTTTTATCCGCTGATCACTGATCAATCGGCAATACGGAAAACGGGTTAGCGCACAGTTCTTGGCCTGCCGGCAGCTGTTGCAGTGCATTGTGGGATTTGTAGTATAAGTGGTGGGAGCACATTTACCCGCGGGCAATTAATAATAGCTATATGAAATCATCAATTAGATGTGGGCCGGAAGTGGCCCGCAGGGCTTGAGTCTGACACGTGACATAGAGAAAAACTGCAGTAGGGAAGTTAAAATGTGCAGATGAATTGTTAGTACGAAAAATTATTTCTTATCCGATTACTTGATTAATTGATGGAATAATCGATACAATACTCAATTACTAGAATAATCAATAGTTGCAGCCCCACTTGTATTCAGAAAGCCATAGTCAAACATTAGTTTTCAGCACCAGTGGAGCTGTGAAAGGCCTTCAAGAAAAATGACATGAACCTCGAGAAATGTAACTACAGGTTCACAAAGACTGTGATTAGGCTTTAGATGTGCTTTCTGGTTACATGTGTAGGCCCCTTCACTCAATTAACAAGCGGGAGCAGCTTTTAGCGGTTAGTATTAGCTTGCTAATTAGAATTACTGAAAAAAAAAACATTTCTGGCTAAAACCCTGGTGTGTGTATGCACGTGGGGCGGGTTGGGTTGGGGCGCCTAAAAATGTGTCCGCATACACCTCAGAAAGTATATAGCTGCGCCCCTGCCATCAGGACTGCTTTCTGGGACAGAGGAGTCAATGACAACTACTAAGAAAGCATTCATGAAACAAATACTTGGTTTAATTGAATAATAAAAAGTTGACACTGCGGGCAGTTCCATAATAAAGATTCACTGGACATCAATGAACAGAGGTGGGGCAGAAACCTCTGCAGTGTCTCACAACCCAGAGCTGATAGAGAGAATCCCTGCCTTATTGAGGATGAGCAGATCAATCTAAATATGGATAGTATCGATACCAACGGTGGTACTGGTCACGGACTGATGCTACTCTATGTTCGGCACATTCATTAAAAGCAGGCATGTCTGTGCAAACACAGCTGCTGTCATGCAAACACACTCTGCTCCTCTACCCTGAGGCCAGTACTACAAAGATGATTCACTTCTCATCTGGACCTTTGCTACCTTACGCTGCAAACCTAACCTGCTGCGTTTACTGACCAATCAATGTCCAGAAAATAGCACCACTATCACTAGAAGATCCCTCGGACCTCTTTGTGCCTCGAAGGGTCTAAAGTTTTTTATTGTTTATAGCACAATAAAACAGCATCAGTTTAAATGTGCTATAAACAACCAAACAAGCACACCTACATTCCAGGTCTGCAAAACACCTAAAAAAAACTGTTAAAGATGTGTTTCTGTGTCAACAATGGCACTGATACATTCACGGTATTGGTGAGACTGGCCCAGTACTTTTTTTGGTATAACAAACTTTGCAGTCTGACAGTCGTTCGTCTTTATGCTGGTGCACTTAAACTCGAGTGCAGTGCAAACACCAGAGCCTGGAGCTGGAGCTATGCAGCCCTCTGTGGCAGCTTTCTGAGCAGACCCGCGGCTCTCGGCACTACTTACCCGCCTGTGAGTCCCTGTTCGTCCGACTGAGCAGGCGCACCCCGGGGAAGCGGCTGCTGATGGAGCCCTCCGCTCCCTTCACCCTCTCCGCTCGGTACCTGGCCATCTGCAGCTCCAGCAGCTTGATCTTCCTCCTCAGGAATTCGTTCTCCTTCTGGCTCCGGGACATTTCCAGATGAACCACCGCGTATCCATCGTCCACAACTTTACAAATTTCTGCGACAGCCGCGTTGGCCAGCACCTCCATGATGGAGGCGATCTGAGAGTGGAAATCCACGGTGGTCGACATCTTCACAAACTCGGACTCTGGCAGAAGATGGTGCCTGTCCTTAACGACACTGACCGTCCTTTAGCTGCTATCTGAGATGCATAACAAGGACGTTTTGACTGTTTAAAGATAGCAGGAAACTTATCCAACCACTCTGGATCTTTGTCGATAGGAGGGATGCTGTTTGGATGCGTTAACCTCGACGGTGGCTTCCAGGAGGAACAGCGAGCGTCGCACTACAGCGCTCCCAGCGGTCAGGAGTGGACTTACACTTTAGGCTGATAGGCTGATAGATTTGACTGCAAAGTCAGGTTGCGTTCATGTGTTCATGCTCGTACGTGCATTATAATAGCATGAGAAGATGGTGAGAACGTTATGAAGGTGAGAATGAGGAAACATGGATGCTCTCACGTTCACTGAGCAAACTCAGGTCCCTTCAGCAGCTCTGTTTCTGATGAAACTGAAATCCAGCACCAGATAAATGTGCAGCTCCCGTGGTTTGGAATAATGATGATGACAGTCATGATGGTGGCCAGAACACATATTCAAATGTTAGTCGTAGGTATGTAAATTTAACTGTGTTAACTTAAGACAGCAAAAACCAAAAAGCCCAATACCTCTTTTCTATGTAAGATGCTTCTGACATTGTCCATCTGTCCATGGATGAACTTCAGTCACTTCACTTCTTGAGATGGAGGTATGACCAGGCTGCACCAGCTGCAACCTAGAACCTAGAACAACCTTGAACTAGAAACCTTCAACATCAGCCAAACAGGCATGGAGACTTCCTGTTGCTGCAGTAGATTTTACATTACTGAAAAAGGAGAACAAGGATGGGGCTTCTGTTTTGCATTCAGTAAAATATTGATCAGTGTTACAGTTATGTCCAAATCTGTGCAGGTGCATCAAAGAGTACAGCCAGTCAAACCAGGACAGCATTCACTGCTCCAGAGTTTCCTGTCAAATCAGGGAAAATTAATTATGTGTTTTAATTATATGCAGGAGAGATGCTGTGCAGTGTGTTGAAGACACAAGAACATTAAGATAATTTGTTCAGATTCCAGGTCATCATTGACTGGATTGCAGCAGACAGCAGAGCCCAAACTCTAACAGAGATTCAGGAAACACTGCAGAGCCAGTATGACTACAGCTCCCTTCTTATGGACAACAGCACATTACAGAGAAAAGGGAATCGACAGGGTAGATGGACTGCAAACCCCCACAGAAATGGTTCCCGTAGATCCGGTTATTAACTTAGAAATAAAGAGCATCAAAATTCATAAAATTAAGGGAAGGTGGAAAAGCAATGAGAGGAAGAGAGGAAATAACAGTGGGTTTAACTTTACAAGATCCAAAGGAAAACAGGAGAAATGAGAACCATGGGCCAGAACAGGAGGGAGGAGGCGGTCGTCACAGCGGTTTAAACAGTGCATTAATTCATGACAGGAGAACAGCATGCAGAGGGATGAAGATGAAACTAGAACACGTTTTACCACGCTGCTGAGGCGAGCCATTTAAAGCCACAGCAAAGAAAGTGAAAGCCATCATATCTCATTATTTAAGGCACACTCATGTGTTTGATACAACCTGACAGGTTTTTCTGTTTGAGCGACAGTCCAGTCCACCCACCATACCGGTTGGTGGCGATAATGCACCATTTTGACGTTTACCAACCGCCAGTAAAACTCAGTAATAGAACAAGCAGATCAACACTCGTAACGCGAGTTTCACAAGAGCACGTTAAATCTCGCGTTAACTCTCCAGAAGCAAGCGGGCTGTACAAGGTCAGTGGCAGCGGCGTGCAGAGCGACGTCTGCGCGCAGGACTTTCTAGAAGCAGCGGCTCAGCTCTGCGGGCAGGATTTGGATTTTCCAGTAAATCCTTTCAAAAATGGCCAGAGGAAGTCGCAGTCGCCCCTCAGCTTCAGCCGGGTGAGCACAGTCGCAGTAACTCCGTCTCAGGCATTAGAATAAACTGGGTTAGGCATTTATTGAAATATTATCGCAAAGTAGCGCAAACTCAGCCCACTCTGAGACTAGAGTCCCGCATGACGTGAGAAGGAGAGCTGGTTTTGTCAGGGCGATGATGATCACCTCTGACAGAACTGTACTCGAAGTTATTTTGCGTCACAGCCTGAAAGTGTGCATCCCTAAGGTGAAGTCAGGTCACGGTAAGGTCACCAAAGCAGGGTCTTCTTCTGGGCCCTGCTGCAGGACGCATGTTGACGCACGTGTCAGCGCTGACCGGGGGGAGAAGAGTCATTTTAATCTGTCATCATCACAGGCAGAATTAAAGTTTGATAGAAAATATATAATTTTTTTATGTCTGCTGTCATCATGTACACGACTTGAACTGTAATCAGATGAAGCTGAATCCTAATTTCACATTTGATTTAAAATCTAATTATTCAACTCCAAAATGCAGGAGACAGAAAGTGAAGATAGAATCTGCAGAAACTGACAGACCTGAGATATTAGTGACCCGGGGCAGAGCTGCCCTCGGGTCAGTTTTTGCTGCAGTTTATGAGCATTTCATTGTTTGAATAATTATTCAGTATAAATTTAATCTATTGATTCCAACCTCACCTCACATTTTTATACGGAATTTCATTATTTCTGCCATTACTGGATACCAATGCTCACTGAAATTTAAAGAGGAATGCTTCTATGTTCCCAGTTTAACCATTTTTAATCTGATCTAATCTCAGTTTCACTTTTAAATAAAAAACACAGTTTGTGACAAATGATTAACCGATCATGATGGGATGAGCTGGGGAATGACTGGAGCCTGAACTGGATTCTGGGCTTTATCCAGTCTGAATCAGTGATCCTAATCCATTTTGGATCCTCCAAGATCCCGACATTGTTCCATCAATGACCTTTCACAACATGATAAATGACTGGTTGGCTGGTTGGTTTTGGAATTGATCCCAGGTCCTCACAGTAGATGATGTAATGCCCCTTTAAGCCTTTCAAATGCACAAATAAAAGACCTTTTTCCTTCTGTCTGTAGCCCATCTTCATCCCATGCTCCAGCTCATCCACCCCCTGCCTCCTTGGCCCCAGCTCCTGTTCAGTCCCAGGGGCCAGGACTCATGGCCCAGATGGCTACCACAGCTGCAGGGGTAGCAGTAGGCTCAGCTGTGGGCCACGTGGTTGGCAGTGCTCTCACAGGGGCATTCAGTGGGGGTAGCAGCAGCAGTCCAGAACCAGCCAAACCTACATACCAGGTAAGAGCTGGCCTGTGGTGAGTAAAGAGGATCAGGATGGCTGGATGTCTCTTAGTTGTAAATAACACCCTGTTGTGTTCAGCGAGAGGATACCCAGCAAGGCTGACTTGAACCTCTAATGTTGCATTGGCTTTGGTTTGAAATGCCACGTTTGAAATTTCTTTCCTCGATGTTCTCACTTTAGGAACCCCCCCGGTCTGCTCCAGCCCATCCAGGTCCCTGTCACTTTGAAGTCAAACAGTTTCTGGATTGTGCCACCAACCAGACAGACCTCACTTTGTGTGAGGGCTTCAATGAGGCACTCAAACAGTGCAAGGTCTCCCATGGTGAGTCTCTGGTAAAGGATGCATAGGGCCTTAGAGCGAGCCCTAAAGCCCTGCTATAGCCGTCCATCATTCCTAATGTGACACACATGATCAGCAGGGGTGTGCAGTTAATCCAAAATAAACTAAAACCAACATCCAGAACTGACAGACATAATCTGGCCCATGTTATTATTGTTGTTGTTTTTTATTATGTTAATACTTCCCCCCATTAGGTACAGTCCCCTTTAAAACACAGTACCATGTGTGTCACATTCATTAATAGTAATTGAGGGACAATGTTCAATATTTATTGAACATTTTGTGGAGAGTAAATAAAATAGTGACTTTGATTTGAGGTCATATCACCCAATGATGATCAGTGCAATCCAATTTTAGCACTCAGTGTTCACCCATGTGTTTTGTTTTTTTCTTTGTGGCTGTCCAGGTGTGACATCACTGGTGTGATGAACGTCACATGACTCAGATACACTGCACCTCAGGCTGTGAGCATGGAGACTGGGATTGTATTGTGGACTTCCTGTAAAATGTATGAAATGTTTTTGCTGTACAGTGATTAAATCTTTAATAAATAGCTGCTATCTACTTCATCACCCAGCAGCATGTGTTTGTCTTCAATCTTATCACGACCTTTCCTCTGTCCTACTTTCAAACTGAAACGTTAGAAAACAAATGCTTCACAATGCTTCTGCCTGAAATGTAATTAAAGCTCATTTGAAACCTGTCAGAATTAGCATAAGTATTAGTATAAGTACTACTAAGTTTTCTTTTTTAATTTCTTAAGCACAATTATGGTCAAAAATATGTTGTATAAGGGAAGTGGAAATGAAGGATAAATGAACTGGCCTACATTAATGTGGCTTGAATATTATAGAAATGTCAGAGGGATTTTAGCATGAAACCTCTATTTTAAATTTTACCAAGTATTTTTTATTAATGTTACACATGTGGCATCTGCAAAAAAAAAAAAAAAAAAGGGGGGTGGGGGGTATTTGAAAATTTTGGCGCTTTTGACTGTTTTAATTGGAGAGAGCTGTCCCTGATGGGCACAAATGAAGCGACAGGTGAGCGTTCTCTGATCAACACAGGAGTAATATATGATGCGTTGCTATAATGAACTGCAACAGCAAATGAGGATTCTGCGTGTTCTAAGGTTATACAGAGGTCACATGGAAAACAGCATCCTCACTCTGCAGTAACAGTGTTTAATGTTGACCCCCCAACACTGGCCACACAACTGCTTTCAAAAGAAGAGGACGGGCAGAGACATGCAAAATATGGTAGCTTTAAACTCCAAAACTGTGAAAAGACTTATATTGACTTACTCTGTTATAACCTCTTGTAGACAGATGTATTATAGAGGGTGATAGCATGTTGTTAGATTTTTTTTTCAGAATCTAAGCAAAGAAATAGGTTCGAAAGATTCAAGTTTGAAATATCCACACAGTTTATTTCCACAAACAGATCTGAACTTACATCTCAAAACACTGTCACATTTGAAAACTTATAGTAAAAATTGTTTAAAATTATTGACCTATGCAAAAAATACAAAATTATGTCTCATTAAGCAATCCACTTGGCAGAGTTCATGTTTTGTTTTGTTCTTTTATATGTATTTAGTTTATTATTGCAAAGTACTGTAATACTCTGTGCCTTATACCTATACATATGTACCTCTACATGACTGTATATGGTTATTTTGTTATGGTCATACTGTTTACAGAATAATATTGTAAATCTTTAACTCACAGTTTAATAAATAATATAAAACACACAGTTTGTTTCCGGGTTTGTCGGCAGCGGCTCCTGAAACGCAGCTGTGACGACACTTCCGTTTGATCCTGTGCAGCCACGTCCTGTCATCTGTGTGGAGACCTCAGTCACTAACATGCCCTTCATCGAGCTACAGAGTAACCTTCCAGCCAGCGTGTTCTCGGACGACTTCCTAAAGCGGCTGTGCTCCAGCACCGCGGCAGCTCTGGGAAAACCAGAGGACGTGAGTATCCCCCGCTTTAAGAAGCTGCGAGCCCCGCGCAGCGTTCCGGTGTAACACACGTGAATGCCGGCATGGGAGGCTCACAGCGGGGTCCAGCGCTAACATCCCCAGGGTATCTCTCCGGTATCTGGGGTCACTCACCCTAACACCGGCAGTCAGGATCAGCGCTCACTCCAAGCTCGCTAAATTAAACCAGGGTTTCCTAACGAGCGCGTTCACGCGGAAGGGGCGTTGTGGCAGGTCTAACGAATCACAAACATGGATCAGTGTCCAAGAGGTTACACAAAGCAACACAGGTGTGTGTGAGGGGAAAAGTCGTATTAAAAGTGTACTCTTTAAGCTGCTATTTTAATAAAGTTTAGCCCGTTTTTAACGTCAGCTGTGTGAGTCAGACTGATCAGTATCACAGCTGTCACTGAGGCACAGAATAAAAGAGTATTTCATTAAACTAATGTTTAAAAGAGTGTTGGTTTGAATTCTTCCAGCTGCAGCCTCGGTGGACTTTAAAGATTGAAGAATAAAAAGAGAAATTAAACGTAGGTAAGCAAATGTGACATTAGGTCAGTGAGTACACAGCTGCTCTGTTAGATCATCGATGAGGCTCTTAGAACAATAAACCTGGGTTGAAACTGTTGACAGCCAGCAGGTATTGAGGAATAAAGGTGCTTTATAAGAATCTACTTTTGACCCTGTTACTCTGCGAGCACAGAAGTCTAGGCAATCTTCCAGGAATGGTGACACTATTTTCTGGAGAACTGAGGCAGTGATTTCTGTTGATCTCTGGGGGCCTGTACTACAACACAGGATTTTGGCTTATCCAGGTAACTTCAGGGTTAATCTGGGTTTTCTGTACATAAAGGTGGTTCACTTCTTACCAGGGTAACTCTCTATGGTAAGTTAAATTAGAGCTCAACAGGTAAGAAATCACTGCCTACTGACCAATCAGATCTCTAGAAAACAGCCTCACCATACCTGGAAGATCCCTCAGATCTGTGCAGGGAGAGCAGGAGTGTCTGAAGTCTTTGTATTTTCCTGAGGGTCAGAGGATCCAGATATCCTGGGTTTGCAGAACATGCTTTGTAATGCAGGGCTCAGGTTAGGTTTATCGCATATAATAATAATAATAATAATAATAATATATAGTCTCATATAGCGCTTTTCTAGACACTCAAAGATGCTTTACAATTTCATGCACATTCACACGTCAGTCATACTTGGTGGTGGTAAGCTGGGGCAGTCTGACAGAGGCGTGGCTGCCAATTTGTGCCTACGGCCCCTCCAATCACCACAAAACAGACAACCACATTCACATTTGGGCAATGTGGGTTAAGTGTCTTGCCCAGGGACACAATGACAGCATGCACTCAGATGGGGACTTGAACCAGCAACCCTCCAGTTGCAAGGTGCCGCTGTGGGCAGGTGCTCACCTTGCGTGAGTACCTGCCCACTGCGCCACTGCCAGCCACAATGTTACTCTGATGTCAGTATTATTTTCCAATAATGCAAATTATGCTGATTAAAAGACTGATAATACATTTCAAATAAGTATGAGTGAACAAGACATGCAGGTAAAACAAGTGTTTCCATCGACCTGACTGGTGGGGGTCACGAGGAAGGCACCCACTTATGATTTCTGTCACAGAAACACAAAGACAGGAGTCCAGTCAGATGGCTGTTTTAATTTGAAATGTATCAAAATCATTTTTAATCACCCTAATTTGAATTATCTGAAGATAATATTTACATGTATAGAATTTTTTGTTGTTTGTTTTTTAGCGTGATCGTTATTCCTGTCAAATCTACTGAGATCCTGGCAGAGAGGTGACTACTCACTGAAAATGACAAATCAGGGGATGCAGCATCTGGAACATGGGGAGTGGATAATGTCTCACCAGTTAACCTGAAAACCATAAACTGGAATGCCGATCACCAAGCCAGGATAAATGAAGTGTTAGGTCAGCTAGAGCATCCAGCGTAAAATCTGTGCCATATCAAAACATGTGGCTCAGTCTGCTGTGGGAATAAGGAAGCAGCCAGTATCTGATCAGATATTTATGAAAATTATATTTTGTTGCAGTTTTTTTTTAAATTAACTAGTTGTTTCAGGTCTAGTTCCTTTTAGAAATGCTTGTACGATCTAGGAACGATCGTGGAACGATCTACCTCTCCATATCCGCACAGCTCAGACGATACACACATTTAAATCTCTATTAAAAACACATTTCTTTTCCTTGGCATTTGGCTGCAGTGCTACCTCCTTTTAGATGATTGTTTTATGGTATTTTATGGTACTTGTTTTAAACGTTTTAATTTTTAATTTTCTTATGTTATTTATTGTTCTTAATGTTTTTATTTATTTATTTTTATTTTATTATTTTATTTATTTATTTATATATTTTTATTTTTATTTAGTATAGTCCTTGGGGTTACAGATCTTGTACAGCACTTTGGTCAACGTCATTGTTTTAAATGTGCTTTATAAATAAACTTGACTTGACTTGACTTGACTTGTAACCATATTTAAGCCTGCATTATGTTTGACATGTTTAATAAGGACAAAGATAAGTAACTCTTAAAATAAGCATCCTGAATAAGCTGTGCGGAAAATGAGCCGTGGCCTTGTGGTATGGAAGTACCCACTTTGTCTTTGAAGGATGATGTTTTGAATAGATGCTCCCTGTCTTTCTCAGTCAGGTTTAAATGTTAGTAATTGTGCTTTTTGTGCAGCGGATGAATGTGGTGGTGACACCGGGGCTACCGATGCTAATAGCAGGCTCTACCTCCCCGTGTGTGATTCTGTCAGTGTCTGCTATTGGTGTGACTGACACCGCCGACAAGAACAAGGAGCACAGTGCCAAGATCTTTGAGTTTCTGACCAAGGAGCTCAGTCTGAATGAAGACAGGTAAGCTCCACCTGCACACACACACTCTTTGTAATCAGATTTCTCCTATTGTTTTGCAATGACTGATTCCTGCAGTGGTGTCTTTAAAGGTTCTATCTCCTTAACAGCTTGAGAGTAAGCACATCTAAAGGCTCCACAATGTAAATGATTAATTGACTGAATGAACTGAAGGACATGAGTCATAGCCTCTTTATGCTACTTGGCCCTACTGACTGAAGATTATTATGCTGCACTGTATGTAGATGCAGCTACTCCCAGGGGGTGACTACAGGCATTAATAGTCTGTGCAACAGTCTTTCCTAATAATAAGTTATGGAGTGACTACATAACATCTACAACACATTGAAAGAAAGTTATTAATCGATGCACCTATACCAGACATCACCAATAGGCGGACCTCGGTCCGGATCCGGACCGAAATATTGTCTCAAGCGGACCTGAACCTAATACCACAACAGAAATGACCACTTAATTAAAATGTTGTTGAGCGCTTTCTGGTTTACCGGCGCAGCTTTTACAGTCCTTACGGTAGTAGTGAAGCGTCCAAGGAAACCCACTGACCAAATGCATGCGAGTTTGGCTATACCACGTGATACCACCAAGCTGGTTCCTGCCGGCTGGTAAACTTTGTAACAACACGGTTATTATAGTTAACAAAAACGAACTAAATAATGAAAACTGAAACTGAAAAAAACATTTTCATTAACTGAAATAAATAAAATCTATAAGCAAAAAACAGTATCGTGAGTTTACAAAACTAACTAAAACTAACAGAAGTTATAGATAAAATGACCTTTGTTTTCGTAAATTTATTTGAAACCCTTGTGGATTGATATGAAATAATTTTTTTCCGCTCTAACAGTTTAAGCTGGGAGCGCCATCGGGCAGCTGTGTGCGTGCGTGTGCGTGCTCACTGCACCGGTCTGCAAAGTAATGGCAGCGGTCTGCCGAGAAACCGCACTGATCCTTCAGCGTAACTTGACGTGCGGCTCCGGAGAAATCGAACTACATGTCGGGTCCACACAGCCCACAAGGTTGTGATTAACCTGTTCCGTCCTTGTGGGTTTCTGGCTACTTTTTGCTGCAGTGTTTGAATTTATCAGTGAGAGAATAACAATCAGGAATAATAATCAAAGCATCAATATAAGGACTCACAAATGTCAGCAAATTCCTGGAGGGAGACTGCTGAAACTATCGGAATGGATGTGAGGAAATGAAGAAAGTGGAAAAACAGGGACAAATATGTTTGCAGCCAAAAAACTGAACACAAAGAACGAGGACCAAAAAAGTCCCAGCCGGCACCGCATATAAAACACCAGCACGCGACTGCAAGTTAGTTAACGCACACAGTCCAGCTACACAAGCATAAATGGTCGGCCACTTAAGTAGGTTGTGTACAGAGGCAGCAAAGCTAGCTCTCCGAGCAGCTCCAAACCAGAAGCAGCTTCATGTGGTGAGAACATCAGGATGCAGCTGTCACTCTTGCACCTGACAAAGTATGAAAAACTAAAACTGACGAAAACTAAACTAAAACTAAGCATGAAACCAAATATAAAAACTAATGCTCTGAAAACTAACAAAAATTTTATATATTTATATATATAATCACATTAAATAGTTGGACTTCCGGACCTTGGCCTCATGAAATTTTGTCTGACTGGACCTCTTTAAATTTTATTTGCATACCCCTGCTGTAGGATGCTGCAGCTGATCATTGGTCACCTGAGCTTTCTATAGGTTTGTGTGTCTGCTGACTCTCAGTCAATCGGGATCTGTATTACAGAAACTTCCAGTCTTGAGTCGGATTACAGTGGCTCAGTCTGGATTTCCACTCTTTGTGTTTCCTCTCTTTAGCAAAACTGCTCTCTCACTTGAACAGCAGACATTATTCTCCTCTTTGAAGCAAACGCCATTCAGGAAGAACCAAGCTAGATGACAGATCGTACCGTTTACTTGCACACATTTGAAGATATATTTCCTTTAATCCACCACAGTGGTGACATCGTTGTTGGTTGGTGCTTACTGTGATCAGCAAACATGCAGCCTTCAGTGTTAAGACTATTTAAGACAAGCATTAATATTCAAGGCACTACAGCTTCAATCTGTTTGTTTTCTTATGTGGCTCAATGGGCTGAGTCAGTGATTGACAGCTGTGCTTTGGTTGGCAGGATTGTTATTCTGTTCGGTGCACTGGAGCCTCACCAGGTCGGGAAAAAGGGAACTGTCATGAGCTTCTTGTGAAGGCCGCTTCATCTCACTCTTCCTGAAGGACAGGATCAGCATTTATCTCACACTAAACACTCATTTTAAAGGTCACTTACTTTATTTTGATGTCATGTCCCTCTGTGCTGTGCCCAAAGCACATGATTATGTTCAAAAGAAGCTAAAGATGTGCCACTGTTACATTCCCAAAACTACCTGCTTTCCATATTAGGGATGAAGAAGCACACAGAGTGCTTATTTCTTAGAGAAGTTTAACTTGAAATGTGCAAAACTGTGAGTTTGGCTTTGTGGTGCAGCAGAGGAGCCCACTCTTCAGTTACTAAATGTTTCCACTGCAAACACATTTTCTGTGTAAGCTTTTTGACCTGATGAAATAAACCTAGTTTACTTATGTGTGTCTTTGCCGTCTTTTACGTTTTATAGAGCACAAAGAAATCATTGCTGGACCTTTATTCGCCTGCTGCCATATTCTTAAAGCTTCACTTTAATATGTTCACTGTGTTGTGTGCACTGATCTAAATCACGCCTTTGCAGTCTGACACCAAACGGCTGGCTTATCGTGGATCTGCTGAAGGAGAACAGTTTCTCACAGCTTCCTTGAGACTGAGATTTGTGATATCCAAAATCCCATTTCCACTTACAGGTGTGACATGCAGCTTATACACTGCTCAAAAAAATAAAGGGAACACTTAAACAACACAATGTAACTCTAAGTAAATAAAACTTCTGTGAAATCAAACTGTCCACTTAGGAAGCAACACTGATTGACAATCAATTTCACATGCTGTTGTGCAAATGGAATAGACAACAGGTGGAAATTATTGGCAATTAGCATCACACTCAGTAAAGGAGTGGATCTGCAGGTGGGGACCACAGACCACTTCTCAGTACCTATGCTTTCTGGCTGATGTTTTGGTCACTTTTGAATGTTGGTGGTGCTTTCACACTCGTGGTAGCATGAGACGGACTCTACAACCCACACAAGTGGCTCAGGTAGTGCAGCTCATCCAGGATGGCACATCAATGTGAGCTGTGGCATGAAGGTTTGCTGTCTGTCAGCGTAGTGTCCAGAGGCTGGAGGCGCTACCAGGAAACAGGCCAGTACACCAGGAGACGTGGAGGAGGCCGTAGGAGGGCAACAACCCAGCAGCAGGACTGCTACCTCCGCCTTTGTGCAAGGAGGAACAGGAGGAGCACTGCCAGAGCAGGTCACAAATGTGCATGTGTCTACACAAACGGTTAGAAACCCACTCCATGAGGATGGTATGAGGGCCCGACGTCCACAGATGGGGGTTGTGAATCTGATTGAGCACATCTGGGACATCATGTCTCGCTCCATCCACCAATGTCACGTTGCACCACAGATTATCCAGGAGTTGGCAGATGCTTTAGTCCAGGTCTGGGAGGAGATCCCTCAGGAGACCATCCGCCACCTCATCAGAAGCATGCCCAGGCGTTGCAGGGAGGTCATACAGGCACGTGGAGGCCTCACACAATATTGAGCCTCATTTTGACTTGTTTTAAGGACATTACATCAAAGTTGGATCAGCCTGTAGTGTGTTTTTCCACTGTGTGTGACTCCAAATCCAGGCCTCCATTGGTTAATAAATTTGATTTCCATTGATGGTTTTTGGGTGATTTTGTTGTCAGCACATTCAACTTTGTACAGAACAAAGTATTCAATGAGAATATTTCATTCATTCAGATCTAGGATGTGTTATTTGAGTGTTCCCTTTATTTTTTTTGAGCAGTGTAGTTCCGAGCAAACAATCAATGGCTCAGTCTGCCAGCTGAGCTCTTCACAACATTCAGATTTCACAAAGATGTGATACACTAGGCCAGTGGGTCTCAAAGTGTGGACCCTGAAGGTACTGCACAGGGCGGCAGTAATAACAGAAATACATTTTGAAATTGCTTACACATATGCATAGTTACATATTTCTATAAATGTATTTATACATAAAGTGTATTAAAACTGGTAATAGGAGGTGGTTAGTTTGGGATATTACTCTGACCTAAATTTACCGCTGTTGTATTGACGTTTGTGTCCCAATGGCAAATGGGTCACATATCAGCATTTGCACTCTACATATGACTGGGTAGCATTAGCAATTTATAGCTAACAGCCTGTTTTGTTCATGATTATTGAATAAAATTTTCAAGGAAATACATCATTTTTTTCATGAGAGTGAAGACCGGTTTCTGACCAGGAAACTTTCATGGGCCGGCGTTATCGGATGACCGGAGGAGGGGAGAGGGGGCCCGCGGGATTTTCTGTTTTTTAAATGGGCCGCAGCACTCTTGACTTTGGGAACCACTGCTCTAGGGGTTGTGCGTCTCATTGACATGATGAGGACCATACATAGACTTAAAGAACTGTAAATTCCACTGTGTTGTTTTTTTTTTTCAGTGTTTTGTACAGAGTTTGGACTTCTTGTTTCATCTAATTATGTCAGCATTCAAAAGCAACTTAGCTAAAAATTAAAAAAATACTAAAGAGACCGGATGTTTGAAGGGTATAAGCCCTAAACTGATTGATTTGTCATTTTTAGTTATTAATTGAATATTCCACACAAGAGTAAAAGTTTAGCTGGCCGGTTTCTTTTGGTTTGTGTGAATCATAAAGTTTGTTGCCTGATGAGATTTGACTTTACTGTGTCTGTAAAATAAACATGCTGCATTTATAAAGCTATAAAGTAGTTCATGCAAGATTTCCAGCCTCTCATTTTTCCATGAAAGACAAACAGGAACATGGGTCTGAGTTATATAAACTCATGTTAGACTTTCACCCAGTGCTCTCCAGTGTCTCCTTTTCAGACTGCTGGTTGTGTCAGATCAGAGAGTGCACTGATGAAGCAAGAGGATTCACTCCCAGATCAAATTCCCTGAATTCTTCTCTCAGTACTCAGACTGCTCTACAGGGGTGAAAGTAAGCCGGTACAGTCCGGTACTGCGTACCACTAAAAGATTCTGCACCGGAACGCAGTACCTGGAAAAGGTGGAGCGGCTGCCTGCTGTAAAGCCGTCATTCAGAACCAGTCAGAACCTGCACTGTGGGCCAGAATAGATCTGCTAGCAATAAGCAGTCTAAAACATGACTTAATAAGTTAATAAATAGCTCTTTTTTCTCATTTCAAATTGTTTCTGAACTGTTTGTGCTTTGCTGGAGCCTCAATGCTCTAGCTTCTCTCCCCTAAGAGCTAGTCTTTCGTCAACAGCCAGCCTTTAAAACATTCACCCATACGTTCAGTCTGTTTATTGGCCACTATGTAGTCCATTTTATATCGCAGGCTAGACCCTTCCATTTTGATTGACACCTCATTCAGTCAATCAACTCTAACTGGCCTTACCAAAATCACCTGAAAAAGCTACGTCATGCCCTCTGGTTATTATTGGCTCTAGAAAACCAATTTCTTAACATGATTGGCCGAATGAGGTGTCAATAAAAGTGGGAGGACCTGCCATATAAAATGCCTGCCATATAAAATGCACTAATTAATGCACTAATATATTAGTGCATTAATATATAACATTTTTCTCCTGGGTGGATGATGTAAAGCCAAGATTTTATGCCAAAATCAAAAGAAATCCCAGATAAGATGAGGAAGAAGTTGATTAAATTTATCAGTCTGGGAATGATTACAAAGCTATTTCCAGGATGCATAATGGAAGGTTTTGAAGAAATGTAGATGAATTGGAACAAAAGTGGTGACGGCTTACCCTCAGAGTCACAAAAAACCAAAGAAAAACATTAAAGGAACCACAGACCTCTCTGACCTCAGTAAAGGTCAGTTCTCTACTATCCTGGAGATGTGGGCCAAAAATGGCATCCATAGATTAACATGGTGAAAACAGAGCTAACCCAGAAGAACAAGATGGCTTATTATGAATTTTAATTAAACACACCTCAATGATACTCATACTTTTTGGGAGAATGTTCCATGGACTGATGAGCTGAAACTTGAAGGAGTGGGTGGAGGGGGTCCTTGGAGGAAGCAGATTCTTTGGTTCAGGGTGACTGGGCATCATTGAGTAAAATATGAATTCTGCTTTTTCCCCAGACAGTTATGAAGGGCAGTGTTGGATTTGAGCTGCAGTGCCCAGAAATGGTTAAACTAGCTGAATCTTAATTTGCTGAATCAGCTTAAACAGCTGAAAAGGACAAAATAATTTGAAAAGCAAAATGGCTCAAATTCTCAATGAAGTGCCACCAACCTTCAAACCACCAACCTTCTGCATGAGAGGCCAGCAAGTGCCTCTCATGCAGCCCTGTTAATAAAAGTTAGTGTAAATTCAAGGTTCGGAGCAGTCCTTTATTTATTCATTTCTTTATTGTTGTTTTTTCTTTCTTTCTTTTTTTTTTTTAGACAAATTGATCCCGTTTAAAACAATAAGTGGAGTTCGAGGATTGTGGCCATGGCATTAAAAGAGTGCTGAGTGTTTTTAAGACACTTTATTCATTTATTTTAACATTTCTTTCGCTCTCACACTGACGGGTGGTGACGGTATGACGAGCCCGGAGGGCGGAGCGCGACCTCCGTTCAGTCAGAGGGCGGTGCCGCCCCACGCAGCTTCTCAAAGTTCGGTCACTAAGTTGAGGGCTCGCCGCTGCAAGCAGCATGTCGCTGGAGCTGTACCTGGACCTGTTCTCCCAGCCCTGCCGCTCCGTTTACATCTTCGCCAAGAAAAACAAAGTTCCTTTTGAGTTCAAGAAGCTTTCCCTGCTGGACGGTGAGTTCTCACAAAGGAAAAAAATCTGAGTTTGTTTAGGACAGCAGTGAGGAACCTTCGACGGACAGCACACGGAGTTATCCGGTCTGTAGTCTCCTGTCGGAACCGCTCGGTTTTCAGTGGCTTCCTTAACTTCTTTTGGTCTTTTTTGCTTGCAGCGTAACCGCTGCGTAAACAGCACGTGACTGAATCCCAGTATGGCAGGCCGTTTTAACATAAAATCCGATTCACCACACTTACATTTCAGATATCTGAAATTGATTTATGACTAGACGTATTAGTAAATTGAGATATCGCTAATTATGTTTTGACTAGACAAAATACCTATTTGAGATATCTCTAATTACTAGGGGTGGGACTTTAATGCGTTAATTTCGATTAATTAATTACGGGGAAAATAACGAATTAAAATTTTTAACGCATTTTAATCGCACTTTGCACCGTGGAACGTTTCTCAGTGCACGAGTTCCCGGCATACAGATTATATCGACGCACAATGTCAAAAATTCAGGGGCCGCATCCTGCGAAGGACCCGGCCCGTCCTTCGCAGCCCACGAAGACCGCAAAGGCCGGAAGTGAGCGGCTAGCCTTCATATCAGCGTCACCTCTGCGTAGCTCATGTCGCCAGCAAACGTGAGTGTGAAGCACAGCTGTGTAAAAGCAGCTGGTTAAACGGAGAACGAACCTTTTCTCCTTTTAGTGGTTTAATTTTAAGTCTTTAATTCAAAATAAGCTGTTAAAACAAGCACAACACATTTCAACATCAAGGAATACAGCTGAGCTAATGATTAATTTCCAACTATAACAAGTGAGACATTAATGTTGAAAAAAACTATCCAGTTATGATGCTTAACTTTAATTTCAGGAGTTTATCACAGGAGTACTTCCACCCTGTGTTGGTCTGTGTAGTAGACTGGTGGGAAAATAAACAAAATTATGAAGTTTAAGCTTATGTATATTGATTCATTCATCAACCAAACTTAAATTAATATTTATCATGTTAAATATTTAAATGAGATTAAAATGCGATTAATTTCGATTAATTAGTTACAAAGCTCCTAATTAATTAATTTTTTTTTAATCGAGTCCCACCCCTACTAATTACATTCTGACTAGTCGAAATGACGTCAGATTTATCATTCATTTGTTTGGCGGCTTCAATTCAAGATATCTTCACTGAATTACTGACTATCTGAAACTCACATTTCAGATATCTACAATTAAATTATGACTAGTCATAAAGTTAATTCAAGATATCTTGTTTTTTATTCTGACTAGTCATAATTCTAATTAAAGATATCTTAAATTACACCATATTTCAAGATATCTTAAATGTATTTTTAGGTAGGCGATAAATAGTTTTGACTAGTGCAAATTAAATTCTAGATGTCTTGAAAGCAAATAATGGCGAGGCAAAACTAAATTAGAGTTATGTAGAACTGTAATTTTGACTAGTCAAAATGCCTTTTAGGATATCTCCAACTGAATTACAGATATCTTGAATTAGACGGCTTTTGTATTTAAGATATCTTAAATTAACAGTCTGACTAGTCAGAATGACGTTTGAGATATCTTGAATTACGGAGCATTTTGGCGGAATGATTATAAGACAGTTTGTTAAAACGGCCTGCCATAAAATCAGAGATTCTGTGCATATTTCTGAAGCAGTCTTTAAGTTCACGATTCTCGCACTCTCCGCATATCCCATACTGAAGAGCTCTTTCTATATTGTTGCATTTTATTACAGTTTTGTCCACAACGGCCTGCGCCATTGCAGCCACCTGAAATTCTACACAGGCAATTGTTTGGACAGCTCAGTACAGCACAAGGGGGCCTTCACGCAATCGTTAAATTCAGATAGCTAAAACGTAATTTTGACTAGTCATAATTACGTTTTAGCTATCTTAAATTGTAATAACGGATGTGTGACCCGTCAAATGACGAATCCGGTGACGTAACTTGAGATATCTTGAAAGGAATTTTGACTCGTCAAAATGTAATTGAAGATATCTTGAATTATTATTCTAACTAGTAAGATTGTAATTGCGGATATCTTAAATTACCATTCTGGATAGTCAAAATGCAGTTTTGTCTAGTCAAAATGCAGTTTTAGATATCTGAAATGTAATTACGGATAGTCAGACAAACGGATTTTATGTTAAAATGGCCTGCCATAATCCCAGTCTCCTGTAATACTTCAATTTCTGAAAGGATAGAAGATATCTGCTTTATTTGTGCAGGGTTGTGTCTGTCTGAAGATCTGAGCCCATCTTCCAAATATCTGCATGTGCAGAGCAGCGTACTATTAAAATGTGCTGCTACTCACTTAAGTGCGCGCGTGTTTGTGTGTTTGTTCCAGGTGAGCATTATGGGGAGGAGTTTGGAAAGATCAGTCCAATAAGAAAGGTCCCTGCTCTCCGAGATGGAGACTTCTGTCTGGCTGAAAGGTGATTTTGTAATAAAAAGTGGTGACCCAGTAGAAACGCAGGCCTGTAGTGTGGTTGTCACAGCATGTTTCCTCTGCAGTGCTGCCATTATGTTGTATCTGGCTGAGAAGTTTAAGACTCCAGACTTCTGGTACCCAGCTGACCTCCAGCAGCGTGCTCGTGTCAATGAGTATCTGTCCTGGCAGCACACGGCCATCCGGATGCATGGATCCAAGATCTTCTGGCTCCGGGTATGTTCACCTATCCTATCACTGATCTTTGTTGATACTATATATTGATACTATACTATACATATTAAATTTCTGCACTATAGTTTACATTATTTTATTTTTTAATTATTCTCTGCACTGTATACTTTGTAATATTGTGTTATAGTTCTAATATCTCTGTATATTTGTAACATTGTCTTATAGTTTTTATACTTTGTTTTTTTTTTTTTTTTTTTATGTAAGCATGAAGTACCGCAGCAATTTCCTAATGCTGTGAACCTGTTCACCCATATGGCAATAAAAACCTTCTGATTTCTGATTACTATAACTACTCAGAATGATGATCTTGATGTCTAAATTTCATGTTGGCTGTCTAGAGTTCTGATCAGGGGAAATGACAGTCCAGATCTGCATGGTGATGTCACTGCAGTCTGACCACATTTGAGCATCCTGTCTAGATGGTCTAGGGGGGTGGAGTCGTTGGTGAAGGCCCATGGAAAATGTTAAACTTCTATCAGAAATAATTCCCAAATCACGCTGCTTGGAAATTGGTTGAAAATTCAGCAAACACCGCTGACTCTAACAGTGGACAGCCCTTATGTCCAGTAACAAAGTGGAGGCTGTGTAGAAGTGTAGTCATGCTCAGTTACACTTCTTGTTGTGTAAAATGATGGATGGAAGCTTGTTTATCTTTTGGTGTTGCTGCTTATTGGCCTGCAGAAAATGCACAGTCAGGCAGGCCAGCTCATTTCAGGCAGCTCAAACACAGCATGCTACAGAACAGTGAGTTATAGTATCACAGAGGCTGTTATAGGAACATTTTAGTACTTCAAAAGTATGGAGACCCAGTGTAACTCTTCTCATTAACATTTCTATAATGTGCATATATAGTGGAATCTAGTATTAATACATGCTAATTGTGCACAGTACTCTGCTCAGCAGCCCACCTCAGTAATGTCTCTCAAGAACTGGCGAAGTTTGATCACTGCTGCTGGCATTTATCCACCGCTTCTGAGAGAGAGCTCCACTGCAGTCAGCTGTCACACATACAGAGTAATCACAGCACGTGGATCACATATGACCCACACACTTCCTCTGCCTGCTGTTTTTAACTTATTTTAACAAACAGAGGAATTCCAGATATCTCAAGTCACAATGATGTCATAGATATTCGTTAAAATGACTTGCCTTAAAATTCAGGTAATTCCCCTCACCTGCTGTATGAGAGAAGATGACATGCGCTCCAAAGCTGAGCTGTCTGAGCATTATTTGACTTTTCTAGTTTTCTGGAATTCACTCCAGAAAAACACAAACTGCTGAGTCACTGTATCATCATTCATCCCCTTCTGAGGAGCGTGAGAGTCAGATGGTGTTTAGTATTAAGAACAAGTGTTTCACTCATATTGAAACCATTGTGCTTGTAGCTTTTGATTCCCAAGGTTATGGGTGTGGAAGTCCCACAGGAGAAAATGGACTCAGCCTTTGAAGACCTTCAATCTTCCCTGAAACTCTTTGAAGAAAAGTTCCTCCAGGATAGGCCCTTTATTGTTGGAGATCATATTACACTGGCAGATCTGGTTGCCATTGTGGAGATCATGCAGGTGAGCTATCCAAATGTTCCAGTTTTGAGGGCTCATGCATGAGGAAGCACTGAATATCAATATGAATGTGGATCACAAAAGAACACTATCATTTATTTGGCACGGCGTTCTCACTATTTACTTCTATCTTTTCTTCTCCCAGTTCCTTCTGAGAAATAATCAGTCTCTGTAGCTGCTAACTGCTTCACTGTGTTCTGTTTGTTCTCAGACTGCGTTTCTGAGCAGGTAGTACGTAGTGGAGCAAACAGCTGCTGCTGGAAACAAGGTTGAATATGGTAAATGGACTAGCTCTTATATAGCGCTTTTCTACTCAGTCAGAGCACTCAAAGCGCTTACACAACATATGTGGGCTGATTGTGTAGTATATCAGAGCTGAAGGGTCAGGTTATGATTAAACCTGTTGAATGAGCTATTATGGTTCCACATTAACAGGCGTCTTCTTGTGATTGTCTCATGTGCAGCCTGTGGCCTCCGGCCTGGACGTGTTTGAAGGGAGACCCAAGCTGAGTGCCTGGCGAGACAGAGTCCAGGAGGCTATTGGAAAGGAGCTCTTTGATGAGGCCCACCAGGATATCCTGGCAGTACAGGAGAGTGTGAAAACAATAGACTCCGGCAAGATGCAGATCTTTAAGCCCAAGATCCTCAAGTTATTCATGTGAAGAGGACGATGTTGGCTCTGTCCAAAGTAGTTAGATTCCTTCAGCTATGTTACAATACAAAGAATACATATATCATACATGCCTGTCTTTACTAATAGGCTGGATAATGAGTAGTATGCATTTTAAATGTCTCGTATTAAGAGTTTTCTGTTTTTGCAAGTAAACGCCTTAAAATCAGTGCAGGACTGGCCTGTGGAGTCAGGCAGACATGGCTGTGACTGTAGGACTGATTATGTAATGCAGAGGAATGTGAGATAACATCTGCACTGAGAACTGCAGAGTATGTATGTAATACGCAGTTCTAAAACCGTTTCTGAAATGCTTCTCAGTACTCGTATGTAGTTAATCAGCTGTGCTCTGTCTCACCTCTGTTAATCCTCTTTCAAACTTTAATAAACTGCTTTTGCAACACATTATCTTAGTGTCCCGTCCTTTCTTCCCATTTACTGTGTGCTGGAAAAAAGTATCAAGCCTTCTGCAGTTTCATGGCCGCTTACAAAGAAGAAATGCTGCACTGCTACCACCTAGTGTTTCACATTAAACTACACAGTAATTGCTGTGAGTTGATACGAAGAACATGAGACAAAATTAGGATTTATTTGTATAAACCAAACTCACAAGACTAGGCAGAGAAGGGCATATATGAATAAACCTGGACTTTTTATATTTATCGGAGACACGGCTCCATGAAAACTGTTCAGCTGATATATTAAATGCACGTGGTTATAATGTGTTCTAAAAACACAAAACTGGTGGTCGGGGCCGGAGAGTGCTCTTCTATGTTAAGAAAAGGATAAGGTGTAAACAAATGCAATGGCTGTGTGTTAATGACTTAATGACAAATTAACACTGCTCATTCATTCATTCATTCATTATAATTGGAATATATAGACTACCATCTGCAAAAAAAGAAGTGTTTTATGATAAACTGATACCCTTATTAAAGGGTGTGGTACCACTAATGAGATCATTTTATTATGAGATTTTAATATAGATTGTAATGACCTTGTCGTCAGCCGGAAAAGGGTGGAGTGCCCACTCCTACTCAGGGACGAGTTGCTGCCTCAGGTGGAGGAGTTTAAGTATCTTGGGGTCTTGTTGACAGGAGAAGGGAGCAGGAGATCAACAGAGGGATCGGGGCTGCGCCTGCAGTGATGCAGAAGCTGCACCAGTCTGTCGTGCTGAAGAGGGATCTGAGTGTCAAAGCAAAGCTGTCGATTTACCGGTCAATCTATGTCCCTACCCTCACTTGTGGTCACGAGCTTTGGGTAGTGAACGAAAGAATGAGATCACGAATACAAGCAGCTGAAATGAGCTTCCTCTAAAGAGTGGCTGGCCTCTCCTTTAGAGATAGGGTGAGGAGTGCAGCCATTCGGGAGGGGCTCAAAGTAGAACCGCTGCTATTCCACATTGACAGGAGCCAGTTGAGGTAGATGAGTTGGAGGAGATGGCTGGGGAGAGGGAGGTCTGGGCTTCTCTGCCTAGGCTGCTGCCTCCGCGACCCGGCCCCATATAAGTGGAAGAAGATGGATAGATGGATGGCTGGATGAAATGATAAAGTAAAAAGGATAAGTAATTTGGATTTTTAGCAGGTTATTGAAGTGGCAACTGGGATAACAAGTTCCTCTGAAACTCTCACTGACCTCAGTGAAACAAACTGGAATGAGCATGAGTTTTATATGAAAGTGTGGATAATAACTAACGATTTCATGACTGTACTTCAGAGAAGTATACATCAGTTTCTTAGAAAAGGGAAAAGTAAGACAGGCCAAAGAGATTGTTTATCTTGGTTAAATTAAAGTATACATTTACATACACTGTATTGCCAGAAGTATTCCCCAAACTGTTGGGAGCATGAAATTGTCCCAAATGTCTTGGTATACTGAAGCATTAAGAGTTCCTTTCACTGGAGCTAAGGGGCCGAAACCAACTCCTGAAAAACACCCCCACACCATAACACCCCCCCACCACCACCACCAAACTTTACACTTGGCACAGTGCAGCCAGACAAGTACTGTTCTCCTGGCAACCGCCAAACCCAGGCTCATCCATTGAATTGCCAGGCAGAGAAGTGTGATTTGTGACTCCAGAGAACTCGTCTCCACTGCTCTGGAGTTCAGTGCTTTACACCACTGCATCTGACGCTTTGCATTGCACTTGGTGATGTAAGGCTGATGCAGCTGCTCAGCCATGGAAACTCATTCCATGAAACTCTCTACACACTGTTCTTGAGCTAATGTCCTTGGCAGCCTATTTATGACTTCAGGGTTACATTTATCTAAACAATAACCAAATATTTGCTGTATCTGATTCAGAATCATTGTAACAATTACAACTGAGAACAAGTAAAGGTCCAATTTAGCAGGAGGAAATGGACTTGATTACAGCCATGCTACAGCAGACCTCATGTTTATCAGAGATGTTTGGCTGTAGCTCAGGAGGTAGAACAGGTCACCTACTATTTGGAAGGTTGGTGGTTTGATTCCTGACTGCTGCTCCAATGCAGCTGTTGGGAGAATGAATATGTGTGGATGTCAGATAGAAATCACTTTGCCCTAGAAAGAAGTGCTTGTGAATGAGGCATGTAGAGGAGAAAAGTGCTATATAAGAACTGGTCCAGTTACCATATCAGAGCCAACATAAGGCTGACAACAGTAACAAATGGTTCTGAGTGAGACAAAGGCAACACACTGATTAGGCTTAACATTATGACCATTGACAGGTGAAGTGAATAATCTCTTCATTATGGCACCTGTTAGTGGGTGGGACATATTAGGGAGCAAGTGAACATTTTTTCCTCTAATTTGATGTTAGAAGCAGGAAAAATGGGCAGCGTAAGGATTTGAGTGAATTTGACAAGGGCCAAACTGTGATGGCTGGACCACTGGGTCAGAGCATCTCCAAAACTACAGCTGCTGTGGGGCGTTGCCAGCTTGCAGTGGTCAGTATCTATCAAAGTGGTCCATGGAAGGAGCGGTGGTGAACCACTGACAGGGTCATTGGCAGCAAAGGCTCACTGATGCTGTGTGGGCCAATCCAACAGATTAGCTGCTGTAGCTCACATTGCTGAAGAGCTTAATGCTGGTTCTGATAGAAAGGTGTCAGAATACAAAATGCATCACAGTTTGTTGTGTATGAGGCTGCATAGCAGCAGACCAGTCAGGGTGTCCATGCTGACCCCTTTTCACTGCCAAATGCGCACCAATGAGCATCAGACCTGGACCACAGAGCAATGGAAGAAGGTGACCTGCTCTGATGAGTCAAGTTTTCTTTTACATCACGTGGATGGCCGGGTGTGTGTGTGTGTGTGAGTGTCACTTACCTGGGGAACCCTTGGCACTAGAATTCACTGTGGGAAGAAGTCCAGCAGAGTCAGTGTGATGCTTTGGACAATGGTCTGCTGGGAAACCTCGAGTCCTGCCATCAATGTGGACTTTGACACGTACCACCTACCAAAGCACTGTTGCTGAACATGTACACCCGTTTACAGAAACACGTGTCCCTGATGGCTGCGGCCACTTTCAGCAGGATAATGCAAACAGAATATTGGGCCCAATTTTGACGTGTTCACTGTGAGGTGTGCTGACTTGTGTTGCCAGCTACTTGGACTTTAATGGCTGTTATTTTCAGAAGAGAGTAAATCTATACTGCCATATAAGGGTTGTCCCAGTGTTGTCCCTTGAAAAGATATAAAGTACTATTGAAATATGAGAGGTGTACTCTTGTGATACACTGTAGATAAGATGTATGTGTGCATTTACTATTTCTTTGTTAATAATGCACATCAAGTGCACACAGCAAATGTTTAGTTGGTTTGCTGACTTTATTTTTTTCTTTTCTAAAGATGAGCAACCAGATTAACCATTTAGACTCCACCAGAACTGAACCAGGTGAGGATTGTTCTGATGTTACTGACAGCAGTGACGTCACCAGGTGACCAGAAAAAGAGCTTGGTGCTTGGACATCTCAGCTCAGGACGGTGGACACAGGTTCATTGTTGTTGTTGTTTGTATGTTCAAGATAAATCACTGCAGCAGTTTTTGTACCCTGTGAAGCGAGTGTTAAAATGTTCAGAGAAGTCCAAATCTGTACTGTTAGTAATACAAGGGCTGCAACTAACAGTTAATTTCAAGATAGATAGTGACATATTTTTGGAATCTGTAACCTTTTATTTGTGCTTCTTGTCCAACCAGCATCCAAACCCAAAGGGATTTTTATTTACATTCATATATTCAGTGAAAAGCTTCACATTTAAAACAATCCCAGTGGCTGCTTCTGTTTAATGCTTTCTTTGGATCTTACTTGGAGAAATATGCAAAAACATGTTTTGCTTTAACATTCAAATAAAACATTTGAACTGTTGAAATAATGTGACCTAAGTCTCTCATTTAAAACATCTTCTTAAATTCAACCTAAGAAATAAATAGAAAACACTGACAGGTTTTCATTTGCTCTTGTTATAATTCTGGGAACAAATAGGAGGCTTTTTCCAGTTGACCTGAGAGTTCTGAATGTTTTGTAAAGCACAAACAGATAGCTGGAGCCTATCCCAGCTGTCACAGGGGGAGAGGCAGGGTACACCCTGTACAGGTCGCCAGCCTGTCGCAGGGCTAACACAGAGAGACAGAAAACCATCCACACTCACATTCACACCTATGAACGTGAATCACCAAATAACTTAACCCCACTATTTTTGTAAACTAGATGAACTACTTTAAAATCTCTGCTTTGAGAAAGGAACCCAATGTAGAGGTTTGAGAATAGGAGTAATGCACTCAGAGTAATGCAGCCTTGTAAACCTGTTTAGAAGGTTAGACCTGTTACACTAGTCTAAGCTGCTAAAAATAAAAGCAAGAACAAGTTTTTCTGTATCTGCTATAGACAGACATCCTTTTATTATTACTATATTTTTAAGATGGCAATAGGCTGACTGGCTTTATGTGGCTGTCAAACTTTAGCTCAGAGTATATTATTATGCCACGATTGCTGGCCTGAGTTGAAGACCTATGCATCATGCTTTCTAGATAGGTAGAGACTTAAATTATTTTCTCTTTAGGGTCTAAAACAAATTTGTCTGTTCTGAGTTCAGCTGAAGGAAGCTGTGGCACACCCACTCACTCATTTGTTCGGTGTAAGTGAAGGGAACTGTAACCCTGTGGTGAAACTGATATGTACTGTTATGCCTGCACGACTGTGACAGGAAATATTGTAATTTTCTATATTCTGACCAACAGGGATCTAGTATGTTAAATAGAAGGCGTCCAAGGATAGACCCTTAAGGAACTCTACATGTATGTATTTGTTTTGTTTTTTTATTCAGATTGATACTTACCAAGTGATACAAAGTAATCCCTATCTTGTAAATATGATCTGACCAGTTTAACGCTGTGTCAGAAACTCCTACCACATTTTCCAGTCTTTTCCAGCTTAACCAGTTCAGTTCAGTTCAATTCAATTTTATTTCATGTTATAGCATCAAATCACAACAAGCAGTCGCCTCAAGGCAGTGGAGAGAAGGTGAGTCCTTTCCTTTGCAGGTTTCTGAGTTTCAAAGCTGTTGGCCCTAGCATTGCCATTGCAGTGAAGACGATCTGGCACTGCAGGAGAGAATACTAGAGGGGCAGAGATGGCATTGCCATCATTAATACAGTGAAAGAAGACTGGGTAGGGTTTTTCAGTGAAGCAGTAGCCAGTAAAACAGTAGATGAGGGCTAATGTATCTACATCATCAAAGGAGGTCAGCCCCTCCACACATATATATAAAGTATTTTGGAGCCAATTGACTCCTCAAGTGACAACTTGAAGCCATTTCTAATCCTGTAAAGGAAAATCTTACAAATAGGCTACATATGCCTCAAGGCCAGCTGCAACTTCACAACTTCCAGTCACAGAACTGACACTTGGGGAAAATCCAGCAGCTCAGTAGCTTTGTGCTGCTACAGTTTGTAAATCTGGCCCTAAATGTTCCTCCTTCTTTAAAATTCCAAACATTGCAATTAAGAGAGGTTTTTCACAGGTTGTTCTTGTTTAAATGACCTGCATAAAAAATCAACACGGTAAGAACACGTTCTAGTGAGTTAAGATGCGCGTTTCGTAGTTCATCTTCTGCACACTGGTTTCAACACGGCGGGCGTTACATCGTTAAGGATAATAGTGTAAGGTCGTTCAGGTTCTCAGCGCACCGCTCTTAAGTCCTCATGAATTCTCCTACCCACGTTAGATGCTAGGAGAAGGAGATAGGAGGTACTTAATGAAGTATTTGGATCGCGGTGTTTTAGCTGCAAGAAGGATTTATTTTGAAATTTTAAGCGGAAGCCAGAGTTATTTCTGTGGCGTTAGCTTGATAATAAAGTGGCCGCTGGCGGACAAGAACTTCTTATGACATGTCTCCTTTTTACATGACGACTCCGCATCTGTTGGAGGAGTCAGGAGTCCAGATCTCCGTGTGACGGTCCTCGGATATCGGACTGCTCAAGTTTTACAACCACTGTTAGCCTGCGGACGATCGTTTCAGCTAGCTGAAAACTGCTATCATTAGCCAGCTACTGTTCAGCTTTGACTTTTAGTGTTTCCCCACCGGGGGGCTGCCAGCGCCGTGAATGATGTGGAAAGTAACATTGCAAACGTTTGGTGTTGTGCTGCTGGCATGGTTCTTCGGGAACTTTGTTCTGGGCTGGTTTCAGCAGCTCAGCGTGAAACCGCAGACGCAGCACAGCGAGCGTCCGAGCGGAGCTGCGGACGGCCAGGACCAGAGCTGCTTCTGCCATGTAAGTAGCCCTGAACTCTGCGTGCCTGTCCCCAGGAAGATTTGCGGTGGTTCAGATATGGTTTGGTGCCCCCGATGAAGCTTTAAACGTGGCAAAGTAACAACACAGTAGTTACTGCTCAGGATCTTCTAGCACTTTCGACTGTCATTTTAATTTGACGTCACTGTGTGTGTGTGTGTGTGTGTGTGTGTGTGTGTGTGTGTGTGTGTGTGTGTGTGATGCTAACGACTCTCCTTCAGCTACTGTGGCGTTTAACAAAAAATCAGTAAATATTAGTGCTTATACCTCAGTTATAACTGACCGAGCTAGGTCACATTTAAATGACAATCTGTTACTGTTTCTAATAAAAACTAAGTCGAGTTCTTAAACAGGTTTAATTAGCGGTTTTTACAGGTTATGGATATTACAGAACTGCCCTATAACGATAAGATGTTCACTTTATTGGGTTACTGCAGGTGATCTGTGACCTCGCAGCTGATTTCTGTAACACACTTCCATATTCGTCAGTACATATTTCTGCTAAAAGGTAAAAAACGTAGTATGTTCTCCTCCTCCTCCTCACACAGGGGCGAGTTTAACCAAACTGAGGTTCTTTCTATCGCCGAGGAGAAAAGCGTGGTGTAAGCTGATTGGCTCTGTCAGCGCTCCCGCTTTGTGCCCCCCTCACGGGCATTGTAGTTTTCTGCGTAGAAGCTACCAGGCGTTCCTGCCGGGTCTCTAACCTGTAGATGACTACAAAGTGCGAGGCTCCATCAGAGGGGCGGTGTTTATTTTGACAGCAGCTTGTTTGTAGGCGGGGCCCCGGGCGGGTATCAGGGGTTCTGTAATGACGGCACAGCCCACAGACACACACAAAGCTGCTGCTGCTGCTGTGACAGACGGACAGTTTACCAGGGGGAAGTTTACATTTGAAGGAAGTTAAAACACAGAAAGCTGAAGCTGGCGAACGGCAGGATGTTGAGAAAAATTCTCCTCTTCCTGCTTTTTCTGGCGCTCAGTGGACTGCTACAGTCAGAGGTCAGCTATGGTTTGGTGTTTGTTATTTGTTTTATATCAATCTGTGTACTTATGCACTTCTGTAAGCAGCTGGAGATGACAGTCTTACTTGCTATAATAGCAGTGTAAAGGGTTTAAAGAGGTTCCTATATACCCTAAGTAGTTTTGGCTTACTGCTCTGAACACAAAGGTGAGCATCTAAAGTGGCTTCCATATGTTTGATATGCTTGGTCATATCTTAGATAATTGAATTAGTGTGAAAACAAAAAGTCAATTTTAAGATGTAAAGAATGTGGAAGTATTTTACAAGCTGTCATTTTTGCAGAGTTTCTGTGTTTCGTTGTTTTAAAGTCATTTGGCATTTGTTAAAATAACTTTCACACACAGTTTCGGGTGCTCAGTTCTTCGGCTGTTTCCAGAATACCAGCTGAATGCCCTGATCTCTTTTTTAAATTCAACAATAACAGCCATGCTTCCTTTACAAAACTTTACTTTTTTTTATTGTCTTACTTTTTGCCAGCCAGTTGTTTCTAATAAAATGTGAACGTTGAAAGCATGCGCAGTTTAGAAAATGAGGAAACACATTAAGGACACTGTTAATGGCACTGATGGTGCATGTGCTTATCATTTAAATGCAGAAAACTATACAAACAAAAAGAGGCGTTGAATGAGTAACATTCAGATACGCATTAAAACTCTACATCATTGTTACTCATTATTAAACCATTGCATTGCATACTTTGTTATTTTGTATGTACAGTTTCCTTGTAATTTGCAGGCTAAAGCATTAATCAAGCCTTTCACAGTCTAATCATTAGTTAACTAAGCGTTCAGAGCAGATGAGCTGCTGTCCAGCCAGTTAAAACAGATGTTTACTGAGGATTAAGACTCCAGCTGATGGTGGATCGCACTGAGCTACCTAATAAAACTACCCAGAGCCACTTCACTGAACCCTGGTGTGTTTACTGGGCTCATAATGTCCTCAAATGTAAAGTTTGGATTGTGCAGTTCTTCAGTTCAAACACAGTTGTATTTGTTTAGTAAGCAGCTGATGGGACATGGGTTGTGGGTTCAGGTAACGCATTGTGCTGGGCGTCCTCACTCAGAGGTGATGGATGTATTATGTATGAATGTGCAGGTAGGAGGTGGTTTGTGTGTCTGATGGCCGCCTGCTGTGAAAGCAGGACAGGTGCAGCTCTGAATCAACACCTTATTCTAATGGTTTTTGTAACTTGTACAGTTTCTTTAATAATATATAGTCCCATATTAATTTGTCTGCATATACATAATGAATAGTTAAGAGAACATTGTTGTAAAGTTGTAATACCAGCGTACTCTCACTGCAGTATTGTATCACTTCCTGTTACAGAGCACAGTGGTGTTTTGTGTACCTCGATTAATTAGAAAACCTTTAGATAACGACTTCTTGTCAGGAGAGACTTTGGATGGGGCAACTCTCATTTCTAGAAATCTGGCCGAATTTATTATCCCTCCCCAAACGTGACTGCCCAGGACTGAGCCCAGGAAGCAGAGTTGTAGTCTTACCCGCCTCTCTGCACTTCCCTCCTCCTGTCCCCCACCCAAAACATCATCTCCATAGAGACAGTCCCTGCTCCCAGATCATCAAAAAACAAACCAAAAACCAGGAAAAAAAATGATTTAAGCATAAAAAAATCACAAATAAAGAACCATCCTCAACTGCAGATAAATGTGGATTATTGAACAGTCGGTCTCTTTCCTCTAAGCCTCTGTTAGTAAATGATTTAATAATTGATCAACATATTGATTTATTCTGCCTTACAGAGACTTGGGGCCCTGTACTAAAGCAAGTTCAGGATACCCAGGATATCTGTCCATCTTATCTGGATTCTCTTACACTGACTTTGATGATCAGGTGAACAGTCACACGATGCTGGTTATCAACTCGCTAATTTAATCCAGACATGAAGGGGGCAGTGCTGGCAGCATCTCACCAGTTTAAAAGTGGTGTTTCATGGGTCACATGATTTTTCTTCCACAGAAAATGATCTTTATGTCTCCTGCACCAGAGACGTTATCAGATGGTTACCAAATAAAAATCTAGAAGGAACTGTGATGAAAAATCTTTGTTCTAGAGAGGAAATAGCTTGTCACAAGTGTGTGCAAAAGTTGTATGCTATCATGTGTATGTGCTGTAGGTGTGGTGCCTTGAACCTCTGTCGTCAGTTGAGTCAGAGCAGTTGCACTTCTCTCCTGCAACCCTTCCCAGCTTCAGTCCGCCCGGCCATGCAGCATTGCATGCACCAGCAGCACTGTCCGTAGCCCAATGCCCCCTTTGATTGCACAGAAACTGACATGTTGGTCATACTGTCCTGTTCTTGAGCCGCCTCTCCCCTCTCCCCTTGCACCTTCAATTGTATTCCCTGGTGTTTGGAGAACCTCTTCCTCCAGCAGGAGTGTGGTACATATCCAAGTTACCATGGTGTTTTACCCTGGTAAGAAGTAAACCACCTTAACTGGAATAATCAAAAGACAGTTTTATTTGTTTGTTTTATCTCTCATCCACCTCAGAGTTTCTATCTGATGTCTCAGACTTTTTACCTGATTAAGTACTCAGTTTTGATAAAAGTAATTATAATATAATTGTGGGTGATTTTACAGTGCTTGCAAAAGTATTTATACCCCTTGAACTTTTCCATATTTTGTCACATTACAACCACAAACATAAATATATTTCACTGGAATTTAATGTGAAAGACCAACACAAAGTGGTTACAATTGTGAAGTGGAAAGAAAATTATACATGATCCAAAACATTTTTTACAAATAAAAAACTGAAAAGTGCGGTGTGCAAAAGTATTGAGCCCCCCTGAGTCAATACTTTGTGGAACCACCTTTTGCTGCAATTACAGCTGCAGGTCTTTTAGGGTGTGTCTCCACCAGCTTTGCACATCTAGTGACTGAAATTTTTACCCATTCTTCTTTGCAAAACAGCTCAAGCTCAGTCAGATTAGATGGAGAGCGTTTGAGAACAGCAGTTTTCAGATCTTGCCACAAATTCTCGATTGGGTTTAGGTCTGGACTTTGACTGGGCCGTTCTAACACATGAATATGTTTTGATTTAAACCGTTCCATTGTAGCCCTGGCTTTATGTTTAGGGTCGTTGTCCTGCTGGAAGGTGAACCTCCGCCCCAGTCTCAAGTCTTTTGCAGACTCCAACAGGTTTTCCTCCAAGATTGCATTTGGCTCCATCCATCTTCCCATCAACTCTGACCAACTTCCCTGTCCCTGCTGAAGAGAAGCAGCCCCAGAGCCTGATGCTGCCACCACCATATTTGACAGTGGGGATGGTGTGTTCAGAGTGATGTGCAGTGTTAATTCTCTGCCACACATAGCGTTTTGCATTTTGGCCAAAAAGTTAAATTTTGGTCTCATCTGACCAAAGCACCTTGTTCCACATGTTTGCTGTGTCCCCAACATGGCTTCTGGCAAACTGCAAACGGGACTTTTTATGGTTTTCTTTTAACAATGGCTTTCTTCTTCCACTCTTCCATAATGACCACATTTGTGCAGTGCATGACTAATAGTTGTCGTGTGGACAGATTCCCCCACCTGAGCTGTGGATCTCTGCATTTGGTCCAGAGTCACCATGGGCCTCTTGGCTGCATCTCTGATCAGTGCTCTCCTTGTTTGGCCTGTAAGTTTAGGTGGACGGCCAGTTGTGCCGTACTCTTTCCATTTCCATAAGGGGTGGCTGTAGCTCAGTAGGTAGAGCAGGTCACCTACTGATCGGAAGGTCAGGGGTTCGATTCCTGGCTACTCCAGGCTACATGCCAATGTATCCTTGGGCAAGATACTTAACCCCAAGTTGCTCTCTGACTGTTCCGTCGGAGTGTGAATGTGTGTGGATGTTATATAATTAAAAAGCACTTAGCTTAGTTAACATGGAAGTGCTTGTATGAATGGGTGTGCATGGGTAAATGTAAAAAACGTGTTGTATAAGCGCTTTGAGTGCTCATACTGAGTAGAAAAGCGCTATATAAGAACTAGTCCATTTACCATTTCTGGATGATGGATTGAACAGTGCTCCGTGAGATGTTCAAAGCTTGGGAAATCTTTTTAGAGCCTAAGCCTGCTTTAAACTTCTCCACAAACTTATTCCTGACCTGTCTGCTGTGTTCTTTGGACCTCATGATGCTGTTTACTCCCCAATATTCTCTTAACCAACCTCTGAGGCCGTCACGGAGCAGCTGTATTTGTACTGAGATTAGATTACACACAGGTGGACTCTTTTTAGTCATTAGCAGTCATCAGGCAACTTCTGATTGCAACTGGTTGCACTCACAGAAAAGGGGGCTGAATATAAATTTTTTGTATTTGTATTTGTAAAAAATGTTTTGAATTATGTATAATTTTCTTTCCACTTCACAATTGTATACCACTTTGTGTTGGTCTTTCACATTAAATTCCAGTGAAATATATTTATGTTTGTGGTTGTACAGTAATGTGACAAAATATGGAAAAGTTCAAGGGGTATGAATACTTTTGTAAGCCACTGTAACAGCCATGCAGATGCTGAAAATGACAGCCTCAACACTGCATTTAATCTATTATTAGACTCAAATGGCCTCTCTCAAAATGTAAATGAGCCCACCCACCACTTTAATCACACTCTGCATCTTGTTCTGACATATGGAACGTAATATTTAACAGTATTCCTGTTTTGTCTGATCATTTCTTAATAACATTTAAATTTACAATAATAGATTACACGGCAGTGGGGAATAAATTTAATTACAGTAGCTGTCTTCTGAAAGTGCTGTAACTATGTTTAAGGATATAATTGCTTGACTGTTATCATCTTTAATGCCATGTGCCAACACAGTGCAGAGCAGCTACCTAAACTCTGCTCCTACAGAGGTTGATTACATGCTCAGTGCATACAACTCTGAGTACTGTGGCTCCTTTGAAAGAGAGCCTCAGATCAGAAGTGCTTGACTCCCTGGTATAACTGACAAATGTGCGCCTTAAAGTAGATAACCCATAAGCTGGAGAGGAAATGGCCTGGAAACTCTGCATTTAATCATTAGTTATTATTAATCTCTGGCTCTCTTCCACAGTGTGTCTTTTGTTCTGTCTCCCCCACTTACCCCCAACCAATCATGTATATCTCAGCAACTGTAAACCCTGTCATGGTGGGGCCACAAGCCAGTGTACTCCTGGTGCCGGTCCCAAGCCGGATAAATGGGGAGAGTTGCGTGACCTGCTGTAGCAACCGCTAAACAGAGCAACCAGAAGAATAAGAAAATTTCACAGCAACTGTAACGTCTTCTAACAAGACATGCTTTATATTATTACAGCTTCTTGATATACTGCCACTCATTCTAAAGTTATACAGTTGCTCTAACTTATGGGTGTCCACAGAATATGCAAAGTTACTTCTACAAGCATAGCCTCTACATTAATAAAGACTTCTGAGACCGCATACCCCTGCCAAGGCTGAATATTATTCTCCACAGCATTTCTGAATCGAGGCTCTGGGTCCAGAAATTTTTAATTGGATTTGTTTTGAGGGTTTTTTATTTTGTTGTTTTAATAATTTGGCCCTTTATTGCTATGGTAAAGAATCTGTTCAGAATTCTGTGCATCCAGATGAAAAATGTGACCAACTGACAGATTATCAAAGTGGGGTGGCATCTCTGGTACTGCTCTCAGATAATTTTCATCATGCTCATTTGACAGACACTTTAGAATTCATAATAAAAACCTATGAATCTGAATGGCCAGAAAACAGCAACAATTTCCTCAGCACATTAAATATATAAAAATTATAAAAATTATATTGAGAAGATTTGAAGCTGATAAAAATGTGCATTTTTTTCAGGTAAAAACTGTGATGTGAATTTCTGTGCTTCGAAGTCGAACAAAAATGCTGCGTAAACTGCGCAGTGTGTCCAGTTTCTCAGCAAAAGGTTCAGCTGCAAACGCGGCGGTGCAGACCTGCTCATGTGAAATGGCATAACTTCCCTTTTTGCATCAGCGCCTCTTGCAGGTGCAACTTGACTTGAAAGCTTCCACTGCATCATACATGTGCGTAATCACACTTCCCTGAAGCTGCAGGTTTAATGCATTAACACGCTTCATTATGTCGCAGAGAAAGGCCGACTCACACAGCCACCTTACGTCCCAGAGCCCTGCTGAGACTTCTCATTTGCTTTCTATGAACTGACAGATTTCCTCAGGCAGCTCATCGCACCTGTGTGAGGCACGTCTCCAAATTCAGAAGCTATTTCCTCCAGAAAAGACCGAAACTGCCGGTGATTTAAACCTTTGCCTCTTATAAAGTTCACTGTCTGTGTTACGGTGCTCATGGCGCGTTCTGTCTTCAGGACTTTGCTGCGCAATGTTCCCTGGTGTGTGACGGAGTGATGCACCGTCAGCTCACCTGTGCAGGTCTTCCTCTGCATCTTCTCCCACATCTGTCCCACCAATCCGCTCTTTTCTCCACATCACAGGCGAGGAAAAGAGACACACGGTTTACCTCTGATATCAGCGATCAGGTCCTCTGCCTCCCACCTGTTTGGAAAATCCTTGTTTTCCACTTTTTGTTTGGCCAGTTTTGGGGGTCAGAGTAGCTTAAATGTTGCTGTAAAAAGTGCTGACTGATGTTTATCCGTGGATCACTAATCAATGTGTCATTGGCAACCGGGAGCAACGGGTTAGTGCCCAGTTCTTGGCCTGTCATCTGTTGCAGTGCATTGTGGGATTTGTAGTATAAGTGGTGGGCCATGGGCCATTAATAATAACTACCATCATCATCTCGCGAGCCATATATAATTATAACACAGACCAGATGTAGCCTTGAGTCTGACATGTGATCTAAATCATTAAAAACATCAAACCAGATCAGAGTATTTTAACTGCTTTAACTACAGGCTCACTTCTTTAATATGTGTGTTCATCCACTTTGTAACTGTGGTTTAAAAGTGCTATACAACTGAAGTTGTTATTATTATCACCATCTTAAAATGATTACCTGAAAAACCTCAAATATGGGATAGTTAGAAATGTTATGTTATGTGTTATTTTACAGTTCTTATTTCAGAGACTGTTCTTATTTAGGTGTAGCTGGTAAGGCGTCATTAGACAATAACGCTCCTGCTCTGCTTCAGCTCACAGGTGTCCTGGATGACTGTTTCTGTGATGTTGAAAGCATCGACATCTTCAACAACTTCAAGCTCTACCCTCGCATCAAGAAGCTGACAGAGAGAGACTACTTCAGATACTACAGGGTAAGAGCTGCCGCTTCTTTCTAACTACAGTGTGACTCAGTGTAGAGACCTTCCAGACAGTTGGGCGGTAAAAACAGATGGAAATCAAATTTAGTTTGGTTTTTTTTGCAGTAGTGCCTTTTGAGCAGCTAATCTGCATCTTTTCTTCTTTTGCAGCTCTTTCTGTTAGATGGCAGTTTTCCTGAGCTGTGCTTGTCACAACACTGAACATCTTATTTGTTTCATCCTTCAAAAACAGTTACACCTTTTTCATTTTCTACCATCATGTACATTTTGGATGGCACCATTTGTGTCCTTCAGTGTGCAGCTCCACAGATCCACTGACAGCTGCTTTAAAAAGGACACTCCCTCATATTCAGATTAATGCTGATCTTAAACGATCTCTGCAAAGGCTTTAGCAGTTAAGGCGTGGCTCATTTAGCTGTTTGTTTCTCTCTGCTTTGGCCTGTAAGGCTGTTTTAGAAGAGGAAGAATGAGTAATGTGTTCATATTGTGTAGCACATAGGCTGTTACTCTGGCATTAGAATGATGATATTTGTCTTTCTTAAATATAGTTTTTCACCTGACCCCTCTCATAAAGAGCTGTGTGCAGCAAAGGAAACAAGTCTACTGAAAGTAGTTAAGTTTGTTGAAAAAGTCGCTTGATTATTTCTGGTTGTGTGTGTTTTTTTTTGTTTTTTTTACTTTTTACTAAAGGTGTCTGAAAAGTACCAATGCAGAGGTGGCAACAATGAAGAGAACTTTTGAGAAAGTTTGGCACAGTGGACTAGCCTGCTGATTCTGTGATTCTCATGGTGTCTTTGAAATCAGCCTCTGGAGGTTGATTAGAGTTGGGGGTTTGGGGTCTTGCAACCAGTCTTACCATGTGAACAGGGCACCTTGGCCTTGCAAGACTACTAACGCGAACAGAGCGACTGGTCCCTGTTTCATTACTCTTAATTGTTTTGTCCTATTTATTATTATATATTATGTAATTTTACTATGGCCCTTTTTTTAAAATTACTATTCTTTTTGTAAATACCTGTTTTTACCTGAATTATAAGAGTTCTCCAGGGCAATGTGCATGCTTACAAAGAGAGTCTTGAAAAGGAAAAATATGTATATATTTAACAAAATGATTCCCTTATTTTAGTTAGATCACCGTCTGGAAACTCCAGAATTGAGTTTCATTTGGATCAGACAAACTGCTTTTTGTTTTTGTGCTACGTGTCATATTTGCTGAATCCAGTCTGAAAGATGAATGAAAACAGCATTTACTTCATTTTTGTTACAAAGAAATTCATGTTAATTAGTTTGTGATATTTTGTTATGTATTACTATATATCATTCAGAAACTGTCACTAGTTGTCTTTTGCATTGGGAAGTTTTTTTGTGTGTGTGTGTGTGTGTGTGTGTGTGTGTGTGTGTGTGTGTGTGTGTGTTTGAATATGGCACTCTTACAGGACTGCTTGAATTACTTTTTTTTTTCTATTTTAAATAGATAATACTCAGAAAAAATACAGATCTTTACATTTTTATGGTTAAAAAAAGTCCAGTGAAAAATTTCAAGCTTTTATTTTTAATAATTTTTGAAATAATCATGATCAAATATTGCCTCAGATTTCAAAGTGAGAAAAAACATGCTGGACACGGACCTGCCACCCGCCTGTCTGTCCACGTATCCAGCTCAAGGTCATGAGGGGCGGAGCCTATCCCAGCTGCCGTCAGGGTACTCCGTGGACAGATTGCCAGCCTGTTGATCAACCATTTTTCAAAAAACCAAAAAGACTATTTTTGAAAAGTATAGTATATATATATATATATGATAGTATGAAAGTGTGTGAAAGTGTGTGAGCTCTGTGCAAGCTTGCAGCTGCACACAAACACAGGAAGTGTGAATTGGCCTTGATTTGCTGGGAATAGTACTCATTATAGGAGTGAAGTCAGCGGTTCACTGAGTTCACTGAGACTTGTTTAACGTACAGCTTGTTTAAAGTCACTTTTCAAGCTGTGAGATATGTCTAAAAATGTCATGTGAGCCACCTGCGAGCCGCCCACAGCTGTAACACCCAGCTGATGTTTCAGATCATTTCACATGTCGGGCCCTTATCCTCTGCCACTCATACTTGATTTTTCTCTTTGACTGTTCTATTTTTAGAACCTAACCCTCATAATGTGGTGATCTGACAGTGACAGGCAGCAGTAACCATGTGAGAATGTGTTTCAGATGCATTCAGCTAGTCTAAACTTTTGAGTCTGTTCCTCACACTGAGATGAGTCAGTATTTTATTCCTTCTGTTTAGTTTTTACATGATGTTTGAGAGCTGGAATCTTGCTTTATTATTATTATTATTATTAATAATTATTTTCTTCTTCTTCTTAATAATAATAATAATAATAATAATAATAATAATATAGTAGAAATGCGATGATGCAAACAAATGTGTGGTGCTGTTGAACTTCACTTGTCTGTGTGTGATCAGCAGATATTGTCTGAGCTGAGCTGTGGCTCTGTTTTCTTTTATGCAGGTTAACCTGAAGCGACCGTGTCCTTTCTGGCCTGATGATGGACACTGCTCCATCAAAGACTGCCACGTGGAGCCCTGCCCAGAGGTCAGCTATACTTACTGCTTTAAACAGCCGCACTCCCAACACTTGTTAGTGAGTTACAATATTGGCTCACTCATTAGTCTCACTCACAGGAGGGAGATTACCACTAGCCATGTGAGATCTCCTCCCCTTCTGCTGTCTCCATGTTGCTGTTTTCAAAATCTCCTTCATCACAGGAAGCAACACAAACCTCTGAGCTTGAAGTTAGGTGCTTCAAATGTATTTTCTAAAGCTCTTTTAAGAAGTGTGGTTGATGGACTTGTATCACTTGTATTTTACAGAGCAAGGTCCCTGTTGGCATCAAGTCAGGGAACTACAACAAGGTGAGACCAGCTGGTTCTAACTAAATGGAGTGTGTGTGTGTGTGTGTGTGTGTGTGTGTGTGTGTATCATTGTTGTTTTTAGAATACAGTACAAACCAGGAGCACGCTTAATATTGGATTTCATGTCAGCTACAGTATGAAGGCGGCCTCATAGCTACTGTTTGGACCTCGGAAGTAACAAACTCCTGACTTACTTTAATGGAGTTTGAGAGCATCTGCATTTGTTCTGGCACTTTCTATATCTTCAGCTGATTTAGTAAAGTGCACACAGCCAGAATAAACTCTGACCACTCATCTTATCTCCTCTGATAGCTTCCACATAGAGAGACAGGACTGAGTGCTTGCCTGCTCTTGGCCAGCAGCCTGATGTTTGTCTTGTAATGACCCCGAAGTGTTTGCACATCTGCTCTGGTCTCAGTCAGGGGCAGATGTGTCGCTGACCATCAGCAGGGGTGACACAGCAGTAACAGGAGTTCACAAACCTTACAGCCCAGGTGGAAATCGAGTAGTGAGCTTGTGGCTTAGTGATACTTTACCTGGACTCTGTATGTTGAGTGTTGATGTGTCACATTGAAAAGTGACTGTAGTTGATTTATTGACAGTGAAGTCGGTCAGATCAGACATTAGTCTTCACCTGCCAGCTCATTGGTACAAACACAAGCAGCATTCTTGTAACATGGGTAAGTTACAGCTAGCTGATTATTATTAACTTAATTAGTCACCAACATTATTTAAATGGAAATGATCATTCAAAACAAACAGCCCAGAGTTATGTTTCTAAATTTTTTTTTGTCCAAGACGGTTGAATGTTAAAGTGTTAAGGACATAATTCCAGAATCACTTTGGGATGAAGAGAAATATCACATTTCACTGCACGGTAGAGACTGCTAAAGTAAAGATGATGTTACATCTGTGTGCTATTATTATCATTAAAATCCATTCTGTGTGTCCAGTATTCCCAGGCAGCCAATACAATGTCGGACGTGGCAGAGTGTGAGCAGGCCAAAGAACTGGGTGCCATCAACAGCACCCTGAGGTGAGTCCACAGACCTCCTCCTGTGTGGTTTATCTGCTGCTATCAGCCCTGTCAGCCGCAGCAGCTGCTTTTCAGCAGCCAAACCAGCCTCAGCAGCTGATAGTGGACACACATTTACCAGTGTGTGACTGGCAGCTGCTGGTAGTTTGCTACCAGGCACAACTTAAATCTCTAGACTAACCCTCACCCAATTTTCTGAGTTTGAGATTCTGTTAAAGATATATTCAAACCACAGAAGTTACGGTGGAAACAGACACAATGTGGAAGTGTAAAAACAATCAACTTAATAACTTTCTTCTGATGTTTTTGAGTGTTCACAGTGAGTTCATGTTCACTGTTCTCGCCTTCACAAACTGTACCATGTGACAAAAGTGACGTCACATTAAACCATGCACCTGTACTCTCAGTTTCCTGTTTGTGCACCTCCTCACACACACAGAGGAGCAGATGACACAGGTTAAGCAAGGAATGCTTATTAAGTTGACAGCAACTCCGCATGTGCTCTTAAAGCTTCCCTACAACATAAGGAGGGAGTCGTGCTGACTCACCGTTTATATAAAAGTTTCAGTCCTGCCTGTTACACTGGGATGCATTCAGTTGGACGGGGTCCCGTCCCATGTGATGTGTGCATATGCAGTCCAGTTAAACACCTTTTACAGTTAAATTATGTACATGTGTAAATCTTTGATTATGATTTCAGATGAGGCACAGAGGCTTTTCACCCCGAGTTATTTTGTTAATCATAGAAAAGTTAAACGTCCACATTAGCTTTGCTACTGCATCTCCAGTTTAACACCAGTTTAAAATCAACACACATCCCTGATTAAGAAGTGGTGGGAGGTCACGTTTACTGAAACCTCGACTCTTATAGTCTGAAAATGTACATTTTTCAAATTGTGTTTAAAATTTTGATACAGATAGATTTCTTATTTAGTCTTCATTTCTTGTTAGCTAGTTGTGCTCATTCTGAGCCTCTGATTTTCACAAAGCAGCTGATTTTAGTTACTGGTACATCGATCTGAGGCCAAAGAGTTTTTAAATGATTTTTGTATCTATACAAACTTCTGTCCTGTGTCAAGTGTGTCTAATTTCTTGTTTCAGTAACCAGAGTAAGGAGGCATTTGCTGACTGGGCGAGACACGATGATGCTCAGGATCACTTCTGTGAGCTGGACGGTGAGGAGCTTTTTATTGTGTTTGCAGATTTTTGATCCTGAGCCAGAGAGGATCAAAGTGTTTGTTTGTTTGTTTCATTGATTGTTTGTTTCATTGTTTGTTTTGGTCCCCCCCCTCCATGAAATCCTCTGTGGACATTCCCGCTACCCTGAATGTTTAAATGTTAATGGCCTTTTCTGTAGTGACATCCACTTGTAGCTGATAACAGCATATTAATGACTCATGTTTTCTTAACAGTAGCTGGAGCCACTGTCATCATGTGCTTTTGTTTTGTTTTGTTTTTTAAAGTTGTCTTTTTAACCCATGAGCTGTTTGTGTGTTTCAGATGAGACCTCTCCAGACGCTGAGTATGTGGATTTGCTTCTGAATCCAGAGCGATACACTGGATATAAGGGTCCTTCAGCCTGGAGAGTCTGGAACAGCATCTATGAGGAGAACTGCTTCAAGTGAGCTCACTGTCTCTCTCTCTCTCTCTCTCTCTTACACACACACACACACACACACACACACACACACACACACACACACACACACACAAGATAAGCCAAAGATTTAAACTTTATTGCCTGTTACCAGAATACATTTCTTACACATACAATAATCATGAAAATGTGGATTTTCTTGTGGACATTTTTATCTGCAGAGAAATATTCATTTGAAACCATCTGATTATGAGCTTAATAAATAATCTTAATCAAATCTTAACATTTTTGTGTCCACAGGCCCAGATCTGTCTACCGACCTCTGAACCCCCTGGCTCCCAGCAGAGGTGAGGCTGAAAAACTGATATCTGCTAAGTTTACAGTCCCTGCCATCCACATGTACATAGGAGGAGGACACAGAAGCAGACTCACAGGTTCATTTGTTAAAATGAAAAGCAACGATGGCTCATAGAGACAGACACAGATTAGTGCTACAGCTCAATACAGAGGAAGGAGCAGAAAACCAGCTAGCCCAGGTCATTTTCACACCTGTACCATATATGATATTGGTCATGGTCTGGAGCAGGAGCAGGAGCAAGAAAGGAAATACAGGAAGTTGGCTCCCCAGATGAACTGTTGGAGGGTCTGTTTGGGATCAGAGTGAGACCTCTTGGTGATGTTGCTTTTACCTCCATCAGAGTGTGATTAGTGTTCAGACCTGGCCTAACTTACCGTATCTAGAAGAATCAGACTAGTGAGTGCGCCCTCACATACAAATCCAGATTCAGGTTGGTGTAGCTGGAGTGCAAAAGCATGTGACAAGGGCAGATGGAAATGGCTAAATAAAGAGAGGAATGAGGACCAGGTAAGCAGCTGGATGTAGGAGTTGGGTAACAAACACTCGCAGGGAAGTCTGAGGGCATCTGGTGGACAGATGAAGGATAGCAGTGTCTGGGAAGCTCCAAAAAGTCACAGGGAAGTGAGAATAGCAGACAGTTATATTTATATGTTCACACACTTCAATGAGGGTCTTCAGCTTAGCTTTTTGCAGAGATTCTTGTCATGTTTTTGATACTGATTTATGCTCAATCTCAGCCTCAGTGCATGTGTGACATTGATGTGTGTCACACTTTCAAGTACTTAAAGTTAGTATGGCAGGGAAAGTGAACCTGATAGTTGCACTGATCTTAGACAACGGCTTGAATTTAGTTTCTGCCTCCTTTTATTGTCAGCACTGTTATAGCTGTAACTTGTATGATTATTATGTATTACTTGGTCCTAATTTACACACGGGTATAATATGATGTGAATACTTTGTAGGTATGCATTACATCTGCTTATTGTTATAGATGATATAAATAGACATTGTGTAGTAATACACCCTTGTACCAGAGTGGAGTACTTTCTCTGATTTGTTTACCATGGAAATTTTGTGTCTGTTCCAGGATGTGGTTACCAAAGAATATTTGTATCTCTTACAGTTTGCTTTAACTGTTTTGATTTAATGAGTATTGTTAACATTGAAAGCATATTTTTGCTGGAATATGTTTTATATCTTTACTAACCTATAGGTGACTAAAAGTAGCAGGATAAAAGTTTAAGGCAAGGCCTCCAAATTATGGCTATCCAAACCTTCCCCTCCCACTTTTTATTCTAATCACTTTTTTCCAAAGCTGAGTTAAATAAACACACGATGGTCTGATTACTGTTAGACCTGCTGAATCAGGAAGTCACTTATTAAATACAACCACAAAGTGAAGGAGGTTAAAAAAAAATAAGAAATCTCAAAAAGCAACACGTCACGCCACGATCTACAGAACCAGCTGAGAAACAAAGTCAGTGACATCTATCAGTCTGGAAAGGGTTACAAAACCATTTCTAAATCTTTGGGACTCCAGAGAGGAACAGTGAGAGCCGTTATCCACAGATGGGGAAAACTTGGAACAGTGGTGAACCCTCCCAGGAGTGGCCTAGTCAAAGTCTGACTTAAAAATCCTATTAAGGTGCTTTGGCATGACCTTAAACATGCTGGAAAACCTTCCATTGTAGCTGAATTAGAACAACTCTACAAAGAAGAGTGGGCCAAAATTCCTCCACAGAGACGTGAAAGACTCACTGTCAGTGAAACTTGTGACAAATATGCAAAAAATAGTAATCAAAGAAACCAGGATGGGGCAGATAATAAACACAAGTAATAAACACATAATTCCACAAAAACCTGGGGCATTGTAAAATTTTAATAAACACTAGGCAATGATTTGCATATCTCATAAACCCATATTTTATTCACAGTCTAACCAGAAAACAAATGTTTAAACTGAGAAAATGTAAATGTACCATTTTAAGAAAAAAGTATTTTCAATTTGATGCACCTGGAAAAAATACAGCCAGTATTACCTTATATTAATGTAGAGGGGAAGAGTTCAAATGATTATTTTTCTATTCAAGCAAGAACAGAAGTATGGAGAGTTTTAGACACGTTCACTGACCTTGTCTTTTACTGCATCCTTTTCAAAGTCTTCTCTTTTATATACTCTCCCTCTCTCCTCTGGTTCCTTTGCTTCACCAGACTGCTCGTCCACATCTTATGTGGAATGATGCAGCTTGAAGTTGGATTCCTTGTGATGTGTAATTTATGGTCTCACAACTGTGTCCGTTTGTGTATGAGGCCCTGACACTGCAGAACCATAATTTCAGCTTGATTGGGCGCATATATGTGAACGTGTGTTTTTGGTGTGCATTTTGCAGGAAGAGTGAGAGATTTGTGTATACCTGTTTGTATATTATCATTGGTTAAAATGACTCTTCATAGCAGGCTGAAGTGCCTTAGTGCTCCCAGCACACAGCATGCCACTGGAAATAAGGTGTGCTGGCTGGGATGTGGCTGAGGGTTTGCACTCAGGTTCTTCTGTACTTGACCAGCTGGGCACTGGTTCCAAAAAGATCATGTAACTGTGAAGATTATCACTAACTTCCTGTTATGCTGATTGTTTTTGGTCACATCAACTGCTTCTTAACCAGTTTACATGGTTCTGTTTTCATCCACGGTTCACACAATCACAGACGTTGGATGATGTGTTGCAGTGCACCATAACATGAAATATGATGAAGCAGTTCAACATATTTGACCTGCTTTATTTCTCACTGTATTTAAAGTATATTTATGATGGCTGGATGTGAAACTGACAATAATGCTGTTTGTTGTTTTTTCCATTGATTTGTTGGGATTGTGTGTGTCTAATCAAAGCACAGATCTAACAGTTTCCTTCCTTTTTTCCTGTGTTCAGGAGATGATGATGGTGAGTACAACTAAAATTCTCTTCACCTGAATTTATTTTTAGCAGTTGTGAAAAATAACTCTTCCCTTTCATGTCTGCGTCACTCATGTTTCAGGGGAAGGTTTCTACAACTGGCTTGAAGGTGAGTTCTGCTTTTATGTGTTTGTCTCTGACATGTTTACAACTTTAGATTTCCTTTGTAAACACTTCCTTCCTTCCGTCCTTCCTTCCTTCCTTTTAAGCTAAAAAAGTGAAAGCAGAGTACTTTAAACTTTCTGGCCCACCTAGACTGACCTGAAGAACAGACACATCATTCCCCCCCGTTCATTAGGAAACCAACACTTTGCCATCGTTCTTTATGTAAACCAAACTTCTGGCTGTAAAACTAACACTTCTGTTCAGCCACAACAGCCATCTCATTTCCTGCAGTTTCTGCAGTCTGACCGCTGCAAAGGGAGGCCAAAGAGCCATCTGTGGTGCACCCTAACCAATGTCACATGCACTGAGTTGGTGCTGTGATCACGCTGCTTCAAATTGTAGAGTCTCTTTAGTAGTTGAGTACAATAATACACCCATCAGCTACAACAGTAAAACCACTGTTAATGATCTGCTGTTATAACCAGCACTGTGGATGTGACAGGTACCACCCACCTTAACAAAGGGAGTTCCCACTGTCACCAAGTGCTGCTCATAGGGGGTTGTTTTGACTGTTGGGTTTTCTCTGTATTATTGTAGGGTCTTTAGCCACAATACAAAGCGCCTTGAGGCGACTGTTTGTTGTGATTTGGTGCTATATAAACCAGACCAAGCACACACACCCTCTCTAGGAACTCTTCTTTGATGAAAGCCTCCTCCTCAGCAGGACAGTGCTGTCCACAAACCACAATGTAGCTTGAGGAACACAACAAAAAGCCCAAGCTCTTTGTTGCCAGTGTCCCAGTGCAGTCACAAGTGGACAGCCCTAAGAGCTCCAATCATGTCCACATCCCAACTCAGGCTTAAAGTACTGTGTTGAACCTGTAGATCCTCCACCATAATTTGTGCCATTGTTATTTGTATTCATACTTGTGTGCTGGTGTGCCTGCTCTGCTTTGCCATCACAAGTGAAGGTGAGCTGTTCGTGTTGGGCTTGAAGCTAAAAAATCTTAATTTTACTGAAAAGCAAGAAAGAGAAAGTGTCAGCGCTGACTGAGTCTGTACACAGACTATCAGTGCTGAGAATAAAGGGCAGATGCTGATACATTAGCATGCTAGCTACAACTGCAGCCTGTAACTGCATGTTTCAGGGAGGTATTATCTGTGTCCTGATCCATACCAAACAGACGTATCACAGTCCTTATTTATTTGTGTCACCACAACATTGTTACATTTCTGGGAAGGTACGAGTCAGGTCACAGTGTGGTGTATGGCATAGGCTACCGGGTTAACCCACAGCTCTGTGTATATTTTAATGCAGTACTACTACTACTGCTACTACTAAGTCAGTAGTGGACTGACCTGAGCATTATATTGGATTCTGAAGTTAGCGTGCTTGGATTAGGAAGCTGCATTTTCATGAACTCGGTCTTCATTGCTCTCTCTCCAGGTTTATGTTTGGAGAAGAGAGTTTTCTACCGACTCATCTCAGGCCTCCACAGCAGCATCAACATCCACCTGTGTGCCCAGTACCTGCTGGACGGTACGACATCATACAGAGCAAAAACAACTTTACATCATTCTCATTTTACACCTGTGACCACAAATCCAGTTCAAAGTCTGTCAGAGATGAGACAAGTGACCACAGACAGATGGATGTAGCCGTTGTGAACCACCCATTGGTTTTAGAAGCTTCAACATTAGTGTTTTTGCCACCACGATATTATTTTCTGGAGTCAATATATTTGGATGACAGTATAGAGTGCTAAAATACCAGCTGGTGTTAGCTAGCATGGTTAGCAGCTGCACATGTCTGCTAGTTAGTGCTAAGGTAACAGATTAATAAAATGCTTGAATTTCAGGTACAGTACCAAAACTGGAGAACAAACCTCTGCTGCTCCAAAGATGCTCCAAAAAATTCAAGTTTAATGACTTGAAGATAGATGAGGTCTAGTAAATCAGAATCAGAATCAGAATCAGAAGGTTTTTATTGCCATATGGGTGAACAGGTTCACAGCATTAGGAAATTGCTGCGGTACTTCGTGCTTACAGAAAAAAACAAATAAGTATAAAAACTATAAGACAATATACAAGTATACAATTGCAAATATACAGAGATATTAGAGCTATAACTATAGCACAATATTACAAAATTACAAAATATACAGTGCAGAGACTAATTAAAAGATAAAAGAATGTAGACTATATTCCACTAATATGTATAATAGTAAATGCTGATTGGCTCCAGCCTGGAATACTTAATCAATGCGACCACACTCCTAACATAATTATCAAGATGTATAGTCATTAAAAAAGAGAAAGAAATCACCTAAAGTTGCTATGAAGGGGCAGACTATCCACTGAGCCCAAAACTGTGTTTTTCACCAGACTGTAAACATGCTTTTTCATGCTGTAACGCTGGCAGTGTTACGATGGGCATCGTCTCCTCATGTGTTGTTGCCAGGTGTCAGAAGAAGTGAGGAGTTTGCTGATTCTGCTTTGGCTTCATTTTCAGTTCAGGAGGTTGTTTGTTTGATGTCAGCAACTTTTAGTGTCTGACATCTAAAGGCTCCACCAAACATTTTTAACTTTACTTGAAACAAAGAAAACAAATGCTTAGTGGTGACTGACGTTTTCTTTTATATTAGTTTGATAGTTGAGTTTGTCAAAGCGAGGCATCCATCTTTGCTCAAATATGAACAAAATTCTTATGCTCAGCATTAGTTAAGTGAATTCAATCACACAAATGATGGTGTTTTGCTTGATAAAGTAAGATGTTGTTGTTGGGATTGGACTCTTTAGAGGGATGGGGACGCTCAGTGTGGGGTCCAAACATCCGGGAGTTTCGTCAACGTTTTGACATGGCAGAGACAAAGGGGGAGGGCACCCGGCGCCTGAAAAACCTTTACTTCCTGTACCTGATCGAGCTGCGGGCGCTCTACAAGGTGGCTCCGTACTTTGAACGAGCCATTGTCAACCTGTACACTGGAAGTGCTCAGGAGGACGGAGAGACCAAGGACCTGCTGCTGCAGATCTTCAATGAGATCAAGTAAGAAGCCCTTACAGCCCTTACTTAATGCTTCATTATTTTCAGGAGAACACATCAGTAAAGTCAGAAATCAACATGAGCCCAAATTCCTGGAAGCTTTTGGTGCAGACTGAAATATTTGTACCGACCACGGCTCGACCACAGCTGGATGGGTTATTTAGTTTTCTGCAGACATTCATTTGCTCCTTATTATTAATCTCACCGATGTGAGGGATGGTGTGACATACTAGTGACTCCTGAGACATTTGGCTGTCACTTTGGGATGTTGCACTTCAAAGTTCTGTTCACACAGATGTTGGTACTCCGGTTGTTTTTTTGTGGTATGACCAAAAACTGTGTCCCAAATAATCCGAAGTGTAGCGTAGAGAAATGTTATAACCCACGCCTCTCTTAACAATCAGTTTAGACTCAGACATCCAGCACACAGCTGAGCTTTATCCAAGCTGAAGCTGCTGCAGAAAATCCATACTGATTTACTTCAGTCCTGTTGAATTCATTTAATTGGTTTAAAAGCTGTTGGGGCTGAGGCTTTAGCTAAGAGAAATACTAAATGTTAGCAGGTAACGAGCAAGTTTCTATATTAAACGGCCCCACAGCCTGCGGTGGCTAATGTGCAAAGGCACAAATGTTGAGTTACTGGCCGTGTTTACCTGCCACACATGTCTACCAGCAAACTAAGCACTGCTATCTCTCTCTCACTCTCACACACACACACACACACACACACACACACACGGTCACGGTGTTTTGCCTAATAAAAACGATCACATAGAGGCAGGAAAAAACCTTTTTAGAGCAGCAGTAAACAGAATATTATAAGTAATATAAGTATAAAGTATTACTATTCGATTATTTCTAGACCTTTATGTGATGCTACTTTACAGGTGTTTGAATCCACAAAGATGCGCTGAAGTCACATGGTAATAGACTAATAATAAGACTAAGCAGTTCCTCTTGTCTTCCAGAGCTTTTCCAATGCACTTTGATGAGAAGTCCATGTTTGCCGGACACAAACTGGAAGCCAAAACATTAAAGGTAAACTCTAAAGCAATTGCACACCTTGTGATTTGCTCTAATATACATTATGCTATCTACATTAATTGGTTACATTGTATTGTGTGTTTTCAACACATAATATTTTGAGTCTCTGTTCTGTTATATTTGTTGACTCTGTGAGTGTACATAGTTGTATTAGTTTTCATGATTTATGTGACGTGGCTGCTGTGACACACTTTTCATGCAGAGTGTTTGTGATATTCAACATTGTTTTTTCCTTTAGTTTTGACATCAGGTGTTTTTTTCATGTTGGCATTTTGTGTTTAGGATATTTGAGGAGGGTCTAGTCCTTCCACTGTCAGCATGATGAAAGGACTAACCCTCTGTGACGATGCTTCATGTAGAACTGCTTTCAGTGCACTCATAATCCAAATCCTCTAAACAGATGTGCTTTGGTCCTGATTATAGTTCTAAAATGTCTTGCTTGTTCTTCCTTGCAGGAGGAGTTCCGACTTCACTTCAAGAACATCTCCAGGATCATGGACTGTGTCGGCTGCAGCAAATGTCGACTCTGGGGGAAACTGCAGGTGTGTGGCTTCACTGTTTCTCTTTCCACGTGTTCACCTCAGTCTGTGTGTGGGCTCCCGCGGGCTATAATGTGCAGAATGTCAGATGTACAGGTGGAGGTGAGGTACCCTGACACACAAGTGTCAACAAAGGCAGTGTGCAGAGAGTGGAGAAAAACACACTCAGCATGTTTATTGGAGCTCAGGTGTAGAAGCAACACTAAATGAAACACAATTCCACAAATGTAAAAATCTAAAATCGAAATATATAGTGTAATATATTCGGCACTATTGTGTCCTAAAAAGTATTAAAATGTCTTAAATACAGATTCACAAATGAAAGGAACAAGCTAAAGTCCAGTTCACACACACTTGGTTGGGCCACCCATGGCAGTGAGAACTGCAGCTGTAGATGATGAGAACTTCAAGTCATTGCAATTTTATGTTGAGCAACATACAACTTTTTGCCTCGGTCACAACTACAAAAGGTTGTTCACCAAATTACGGACCTAACTGTATTTTGACTGTTTGTGTTTCAGTTGTGAGGTTGGTCTTAAAATGATTTGAGTTTTTGTGCTGTGTGCAGACCCAGGGTCTAGGTACAGCTCTGAAGATCCTCTTCTCTGAGAAGGAAATCAAGAACCTCCCCGAGCACAGCCCATCTAAAGGCTTCCAGCTCACTCGACAGGAGATCGTGGCCTTAATGAACGGCTTCGGCAGGTATGTTGCTGCTCCATGTAGGGCCACGGACAGCTGATGGGTAAAAGATGAAAGACAAGCAGGAACTGAAAGAACAAAATGACGCATATTACAGCCATGCTAGCAGAGGAGCTGTGTAGATGGCAGCTTCTGTAAGTGCTCGAGTGGAAACGGACCCTGTTTCAGAGCCAGCAATCCACCTGGTGCTGTGCCCACGAAGAAGAACAGCTGTCAGTGAGAAAAGCCTTCAGGACCTTTGCTCTTCTTTCCATCAAGACAAGTAGATGTTTATGGAAAGAAGAGCAGTGCTGAGATTCTCCAGTTGTAAGATTTGTTATGCTACAGTGGCACGCATGCATTCTTCAGGAAGTACCATTGTTGCTTGAAAACGTAAGAACAGCTGTAGCTGAGTGTTGGATCAGTCAGACTGGTTTGTTTTAGCTCGTTGGCAAGATTACACAACAGTCCAGAGGTGTGAGGTCAGATTAAGATGCAGCACCAATTCCAAAACTGTTGGTAAAATGTAAATAAAACCAGACTGCAGTGATGTGCTGATCTCATAATCCCATATTTACAGTAAAGAATGTTTCATGAAAAATATCGTCTCCTTTTGAATTTGATGGGAGCAACGTGTCAAAAAAGTTGCAATCGAGGCAACGAAAGTTTGGAAAAGTAAAAAAATAAAGAGCATAGAGAAAAGCACCGTATCCGTACATACATACAGCATTTTGAGCCCTACCTTACGCAGCAGTGCAAACTGTCTGAGTCCCATTATGATGGGATTTTACATGAATTCAGCAGTGATGCAGAAAACACATTTAAGGTCTGGTGCTAATCTGCTGACATGTTAATAAAAAATCGTCTGTCAGTCAGAATGTTTATCGCCAAGATTATTTAAGCCTGCTAACACAAAGAAACCTGGCTAAGGGGCTCTCTACAGGCCACAGTCAGTATACACATCCACAGTTTCATGTGTTGCTTATCTTTCATCTGTGTTGAAGGTTATCCACCAGCATATACCAGCTCCATAATTTCCGTCTGCTGTTGAAGGAGAAGAGGTAACAGGAGGCGATGCTCCATCTGGACAGTAGGCGTTGCCAGCCCACAAAAATCAGCAACAGTCTACCTGGTGCTCAGAGGAAGGACTTCTGCATGGACCTGAGGATCAGCAGTGAACTCCACCACGCCCTTCTCCCCCATTTTTTGTCCCACCAATCTCCTGTTTTTTCCCCGCTCTGTAACATCCTCCTCCCCCTCTGTCATAGGTCATGAATGTGAATTCTTCAGCCTCCTCTTGCCTTCATCAGAAACTGATTTTGGAAATTTACACTGATTCGTTTTTCTCTGCTGTTGAACCGTTTTCCTTGAAATGTTTTTTGGAATGATGATCCTGAAAAAGCATCTGGTTTATTTTGATATTGTACTGGAAGAAGTGATCAGACCAAACCCTGAGTGATGGGACAGACACTTGGTGCCTGGACACAGCAGGAGGCCACTGTCCATCAGACCCCGCCCTCTGCTGACCTCACATCCTGCTGTATACTGTTTAAACCTGGTTTAAAACCTTTTTGTTGTGTAGAAGAAGGAAGGACTGAGACAGAACATGTCTGTTTGTGTGTCTGAACCTGTCAGCATGCAGCTGCCTGTGTTTTCTTCTCCTGGTCTCTCAGCTTTCTCACCGGCTCATTTTGTTTTTGTTTTATTGCTCTGATGATGGAACAGTCCGTTCATGTTTACCATCTCAGGCCTGATTTATGTCAGCTCACTAGAAGACGTGTGTGCGTGTGTATCAGCAATTGCAGCTATAAAATAATGAACTATGACTTGATCTCTTCCTCAGTAATGGTAACCTTGATAGGTCTTGTTGCTCTTTGACTAACTTTCTGTCTCTGGATGTCTCTGCAGGTCGACTCGCTGCTGTGGGTTTTTTGTAAAGGCTCCACTCAGTTTGCTTTGCTGTTGTTTTTGCATCAACCGTGTTGTCTTAAAGACAGATTTGTTTAAAAGGTATTAGTTATTAGAGATCAATTATTAGTTTTATTTAATGTAAAATTTGTAAATTTGATTTGTTCAGACAGAAATAAGATGTTGTTTTGCGTAAGTGAAGCTCAGGTGGGATGATGGAGCGGAAAGGATATGTGATGGTAGAGACTGAGCTGTGACTACAGTGCTTCAGGAGCCTTTGCTGCTTAATGGGTATGGGTATGGAAGTGGCTTTGGGTGGCCTAAAGGAAAATGTGAGGATGGAGAAATGTTGGATGTTTCTCTCTGTACTTTCTTCTGCTCATTTCCAGCTCCATGTTTGTATTAGTTGCTTCAAACAGCTGTGCATGATTCAGAACTATAATCATTATTAGTAATGATGCAGTCCCTCAGATCATCCTCTGTCTGAAACAAACTGCTTTAGCGCCTTACCCTTTACGGCAGCTCTCTTCTGATTGGTTGCTTCCTCCCAAACAGACTTGAAGAGCAGCTGGGTGCTCACAGCCAGAGCTATGTGCCCATATTAGGGTATCCCCTCTCTATGACATCATAAAAATTCACATGGAAAAAAAGAAACAGTGTGACGCAGATTGTTTAAGGTGGTATGAAGTCTGAGCTTTTGGCTCACAGTGATTGTGGTGCACACTGACTTTGTGTTTGCTATGGGCATCTTCCAGTGTAGCAGAGAATGATGGAGAGCAGGATAGGTCCACTTTAAAAGAGTCAGCCTGACATATTTCCCATTAATGTTTCTGCTCTACAGGTCAGTGTTTTACAACAGCTCACACGTCTCCAGTTTAAACCTCGAAAACAGACTTATTTCCCTTTGTCCTAAACAATGAATCAGACCAAAAAAGTGCATTTTTGCATGTATTTGTGTCAGCAGGAAGTTGAGTGTGGCCCGGAGGAACAAGCTGTACACAGAGTGTGTCAGTAGGAGACTGTCGTGTGGATCTGCACATGACATTTGTTGACAGGAAGACAAACTCTAAACTCCTATCACTGATATGTGCTGCCTGTAAACTGTGATGGAACTACCAGGTTAAAGGACTTTCCTTTAGTCGCAGCTGCTCTGATCAGTAAGCAACATGAAACAAGCAGAGGACACAGAGCTGCTGCACCGACAGCGGCCCAGACTTGTGCCAGTTATTGGAGAAGAAACATCTCCAGGATTGAGGAGCATTTCTGAAATCATCAAAGAGAAACACCTGTGCAGCACTAAATCTTCTTAAATGAAAATTATTATTGTTATTACAGGAAAAACATGGACATTGTGCTCTGGAAGTGTTTCCTTGGACACACACCTACATATGTAAATGATGACACGCTGGTTTGTGGGTCTTTTTCTGCATCTAAAAAGTTCCACTGAATGAGTGTGTGTGTGTGTGTGTGTGTGTATATATATATATATATATATATATATATATATATATATATATATATATATATATATATATATATATAAACTGAAAGCAAATAAAACTGCCATGACAATGCTCTAAAAATGCTCTAACAGTTCTCTAAAAACACAATTTGCATGAATATCATGTTTCTAGCTTATTGATGAGTTTGAGCTGGGAGTAGTCAGTCCACACTTTGAATCCCACAGTGTGACAGCAGCAGCAGTGAGCGCGGCGCCTGCCTGCAGCTCCTCAAACACATCTGTCTGAGTAGACTCCAGTCCGCTCAGCTCTTCTCTTTCCTGGATGTTTGATTTGCTCGGCAGTAAAAGCAGGAAGTGGACCAAAGAATTTTAGGTTGCCTTTATTTAAAAGTTATTTTATCTTTTTGCTTGTTTAAGATGTGCAGGAGGTACTTTGAACTGTTACTTTAGTGAGTCTTTGATGACATGCACACTGTAGTGTGTTTTGTTACCATAGTTACAGATGCTGAACAGTGCCAGTGAGACTTCAGCTGAGGAGCCTTTTTAGTTTGGCTGTTTAAAACGAACCTACAAAGTGAACGTGCAGCGTTGGCGAGGCTGCGTCCTGGTCTTTAATGCTGTCTCTCTTTTTTCTCTTCTTGTAAATATAGTAAACATAGAAATGTGGTCAGTTGCAGCTCATTTTTACTTGCTCCAACCCTGTTTGTTTCCAACTGAAATGCCGTCTTTGTTGTTCTTTGATTGCAAATTTTATCAGCAATGTTAGCCTTCAGTAGCTAACTCACAACTTCTTTTAGCTCCTTCACTGTAAAACTGTTTCCTTAATGCCTTTTTCATTTGACATTTGGAATCCAGCAAATCTGGAATCTTAAACTTCCTGATCCAATCAGTAGTCGAAGGATAAGTTTCACTGCCTGTGGTCACGTATGTTTGCAGTTATAAAAAGTATGCAGTATGTGTTAAACTGAGAGCCTTTACTTGGCTTTTACAAGACTGGGGCCATTACATCATCATCAAAAATGTGTCCAAAAACATATAAGCACTGAATTTGCAAAAGCAGGTGATGTTGCCATGATGTCCTTAATTAAAGCTGCAGCTTTTACTGTGAAGCCACTGCAGAAAGTGAAAAACACCACACTAAGGGCTTAATATTTTCTGATTGGTTTCCATAAGCTGCTCACACACAAGTTTTCATCCTGATGCTTCCCAAAGAGGAATGATCCTCTGCAGAGTGGTGGGAAGTTTGTTTCTAAAACATTAAAGGTGTGTGTACGGATTCCCGAGCATCAGTACCAAAAAAGAATGAACATTTTAACATACATTTTCTAACATGCCAAAAACAATGCCAGTTGATATTTGGCAATTTTTATGGTCCTTTGTGATTATTGTAAACCTGGATTTTCGTAGTTGGCTTTAATATATTTATTTTTTTGATTTACAAAAAACCTATGAAGAGTCAAATAATGTTACCATTATGAATAAGACAAGATTTATTTTCAAAAACCTTAAAGATAATTTAAAAAATACACTTTTTTAAACAGAAAATTTATGCAATTATTGTTTCAGTTGCACTTTCTAATTATAAATAAAGCTGTTTTCTAAAGTGAAACAAAAACAGCCACCAACAGCTGAAACTGTAAACTTGATTCACAGCTGAAGAAGTCGGATCAGTTGTTGGTTGTTTTTAGTCTGCTGTGCAAGTCAAACGTGCTGTAATACCTGCCTTGGCCACCAGGTGTGTTCACACCTCCCAGGACTGCAGAGTTCAGAGAGCACGCCCCCCACTGTGGCACCGTGGGAAGGATTCAGTAGAGAAATGGTGACTGTTATTCACAGTTAACAGTCACTGATGCCTGACTGGGGGGCTCAGTTAAGAGGTGCTGGGCAGTTTGATTCCCTCTGAACTTTTTTTTTTTTTTCTTCCAAAAGTTGCCAGAAACTTGTTTCAGTTTGTGGCTCCAGCCTCCATCAGGGAGAGTGTGGCTGTTAGAACTACATCCAAACTCCATCTTCTTTATTCCTGTGGGTGTGGGGTATAAATGATATCAAGCACTCGGTGTACAATGCGAAATGTGAGCCTTGCCTGCCCTGCAGCATTCCTGTACTTGCCAGCCTTAAAACCCAAACTGGCATTTTGGAAACAAGACACAAAAAATAGACTCAAAAAATGTAGCTTGACATTTCATGCTCTGTATTTACAAATCACATCTGTGCACTTTGTAAAAGGAGCGCAGACGGACACACACACACAGCTGCACCATGTTTATCTGTTGTGTGTACCTCTTGACTATATTTATTTGAAGAGGAATAAATATTTCTGAACATCACCCTACTTTGTTTTCTACTTATTTGCTCCAGATTTATTTTTCTTCATGTAATATAAAATATGACACTGATTTATCGTGTCTGTCTGAATGCTTCACTGACAGTTTGTCATCACTTTATTTTTTCACATCACAAACCACAAACACAAAAAGCTCAGCAATGACAAAATACAGAATCTGCAGCTGTACAAAGAACTTGGAAAACCAACAAATCTGTTAGAAATATAGAGTTTAAAGCAGAACCCACTGATGGTCCTCACTGACTGTTACATGTGGGTTTTTTCCTTTCACTTTTTTAACTTTTAATCTAATATTTGGCAAAACATTTAAAAAAAAGTTACACTTTTGATTATTCAGAAAGTGATGAAGCCTCACCCCAAAGTGAAATGACTTGAAGACATGGATATAAACACAGAGAGTGACTGTCTGATATTTACAGGCTGTGGATGAAATCGATACCTTTCCCAAATGTCTGACTTCTTCACAGTTTTCTCAAAGTCAGAAAATTAATTTTTAAAAAAAGGCTTCAGGAGGAGTTTGTCAAGGATTATTGCTTTCATAAATATCTCCTATAACCAGTTAACCATCCAAAGCAACCGTCAACACTGAAGACTCTGAATACACCAAAATGTCACTTAATGACAGAACAGTGTGTACAGTATGGAGATGTTGTACAGTATTAAAGCAAACCAGTACATCCTCCATCCTTGAAGGGTCAGGCTTCAGAACAGTGCAGGAAACAAATGAAACACAGTCAGTCAGAATAGCTCTCACATTATCCCCATGTCTGCTCTAAATGCTGACTCTTTCAGGTCAGCAAAGACACACACACACACACACATGCGCCACTTTACTGCCTCATATTCAGAAACAAAGCACCACAGTGGCACCTGATTACACACAAACAATTCTTGAATCAACAGAGAGAGGGAGAGAAGAAGGCAAACACTTGTGCAGTATTGACAGGTTTTGGACCACAAACAGTTGCTGTCTATCACTTAAAAGCAACCTAATTAACAATCATTGCTCCATTTTACAGACACAGTTTCACTGCACTCAGGTGGGTTGTGTGCACACACACAACCCACCTATATAGTGTATATTTAGATGTATTTAAGATTGTTATTTAAGTACAGGATGACTGAAAGCTTTAACTGCAGGAGTGTTTCAGTATGGTCCTTCAAATCATGGCATTATCCTGACTATAGGTGGGTAGATGGCCCGCTTTGGCAATGTCTTCTCTCTCCTATCTGACAAAAGATAGCTGTAGACCACAAACAAAAGTTTGAGTGGACCGAGTGCACAAAAGGATGGTCCACTGTGAAGTGAGGATGATTATCTTTAAGGGCGTGACATCTGATTGGGTGGAATACATGTGCTCTTGGGTTTTGTTTCAAATTAACCTATAAAATGGGAAAACTGCCAAACTGATCCCAAATTTTGTTCAGCCATCAAACATCATTTTAACCCTCGAGCCCTCCAGACTGTCTGACTGAGCAGCAACACACCTGATCTACCAACTTGGTGCTGATGTGGGATGCGGGTTGAATTGGTATGCTGCTGCGTGGTGGATGAAGTCCTGGTCCTAATCCTTGAGTCCATACCGAGATCTTATTTGGCTCGAGAGAAATTGTTTACTGAAGCAGTTTTTTTTTCTTTAAAGCTGCAGATGAAGCAGATGTTTGGACCGCCGGCAGGTTATTACATCATCACTTAACCAGCACATTTGGAGAGATTCTCATTGCTAATGTTATGCTGATATGTGGAACTAATTCAGTGTGTGGGGACTGGATCACTGATGCAGCTCTTCTAATGGTTCTGATTTGTATTTGTTTAAAAACTGCTTTTAGTTTTTTTTCATCCAAAAACTCACTCACAAATTTACAATAAAAAACATAAAATACTGTTGAAGAGACTGAGACTGGGTTTAGCTTCAGGATTCTGTCTCCGTTAGTAATCCGAGTGTACCAACATGATGCCTCAGTCCTCACTGCTTTCCCGTTTAACACTTCCATGCCTCCATATTTTACAAAACAACAACATGGATTTCCTACACGTGGCAGCTGACTCTGCTTTGTCATCGAGTGACCTGTGTTGTTGCAGCAGGAGAGCTGGACCTGAGTCTGCAGCATCATGATGGAACTCTTTACATGACTAAATGAAAAGAAGCTGGACTTCATAAAAGGATGAACTATTTCAAAATGAACTCACTACCTGAATAATCGTCATTGAAATACTCCTTAAAACATTCATCACGTCATGTTCACACTCTCTTCAAAGCAACACCATTCTGAGTCAGGCTTCCTGCACAGTGTGAGTTAAATGACTAAGACTTCTGTGGATGCACGTTTAGAAGTATTTTTACCTCTCAGTGGTGACGTGCTGAATGCAGTTTCTCATCAGGTCAGTAAAAAGTCCTTTAACATCCTTTCTTAACTCAACTTGAAGGTGAGTTACCAGACAAATAATGAATGGAGTTTGAAGTCATAATGAAAAAATGTAATTATTTGTTTACAGCTAAAAACTGGATATTGTAGGGCTGTTTTCTGAAATTAGCTGGGGAACCTTAAAGTCAGGTGGTACCAACTTATTTTAAAGTGCGCCTGCCCTGAGGACAGATAATAATAACTGTGTTATTCACAGCATCAGAGAGCTGAGAAAAACTGATTCAAGTAGGAACCCTGTCAAACATTCTTATTTATTGTCTACATTTTCTACAGTGACTCCACAAAGCTTTACGTGAGTGATGATAACAAACACGATGTGATATCAGTGTCACAGTACAGAGTGATGCTGTACAAGTGAGCCGCAGGGGTCATGGGTAAGGGTGGAGCTCCCCGGCGGCAGTGGTCAGACGCTGTTCGTCGTTGTTGGTGTGCACAGTGAAGCTGCTGTGGCGGCTGCCCCAGTCGTAGCAGTCCGAAGAAAGACTGTGAGAGAGAGAGAGGCTTCAGGGCTTCTGTCTAAGCTTTCTAAGGTTAGCTCCGTTTCATCCTCAGTGCTCCTTAAGAAACTTGTACAACTTAAATCAAGTTCACATAATTGGAATCAGAAAGGCACATAGCTGTCCATATAAGGTCACACAGTTGACAATACACACTATCTACAACAAATGCACTGAGCCACCTACACACATCACCTGGTGACCCACTCTGTAATGTGTTCGCCAATTTAGAGTCACCAATTAACTTAATTCCATGCATTCAGAAATGCCACTGACAGTGAACCTGTAAAAGCAGCAGTGACGTTCACACCTCGCTGAGGCATTCTGGGGGGGGATGCTCCATGCCAGGTCGTCATCACTGTCATACCGCCGAGGATTGTCAAAGAAATATCCTCTGGAGGACAGAACATGGTTAGGGATTCCAGTGGTGCTCTGTTGGCAAAGATTCAGCAGAGTTTGTGAGATCAAATTTAACAAAGCTTCAGACAATCATATTGCAAAAGGCAAACACACTGAGGGCCCATGAGAGGATTAAGAATGATAACTTCTAAGTCAAGTCAAAGTTTATAAACAACCTCAGTTGACCAAAGTGCT